>NW_026700005.1:0-172862 GCF_030435755.1 Ochotona princeps | reverse complement strand
ATGGTCGAGCCGTGGCTGGGCTGAAACTTCCAGCAGCAGGAACCAGAATGGATTGAAGAGCAGTTAAGAAAGGCCCCTGCTCCTGTTGGGGCAAGAGACGAAATGAGCGGTGCTGGCCCATGGACCTGCTGGTATGCACGAAACCTGACACCAGGAGGGGGTCTGATGGAGGAACCTGAACAGTTCCTCTGACAGCACACTGACCCTACAAATAAACACAGGAAGCATGAAGGTAAACAACCCAGAAGAGGCTATGGAAAGTGTCCCACATGCATACATATGGCTCGGGCTGGGGGCGGACCAGGCTGAGTCAACTTGCATCATCCACTGGCAGCTCCGAGCGCTGGAGCTGGGTGGGAGTCTGTCCAGGTTCAGTTGTGACAAAAATAGTACACAACACAAAATGTCAAGGTGAGGCTGCCTGTGCCAGCTAGGAACGCAGCACCCAACCAGCACACCTCCCACTGGTTTAGGTGAGAGCCGAGTGTGTGATGGGCAGAGCCAGGATGGACTGCAATACTCATTGGTTCTGGTGGAGGTCAGGGCTGAGAATAGAACCAACCTGCAGTTGCAAACACCAGCTGATTGGGATGATGGACTGTGGTGGGCACTGTGCTTGCTAGTACATGTAGGAACCTGGTCTGGGAACACCTCAAAGTTTCTTTGGGGATTCCCTCAATCAAAATGGAGGAATCAGAATATTAACCAAGAAAAGATGGAAGCTGGAGTAGATCAATCAATCACCCCAGCTATATGTTGGCAGCAAAATACTGTACAAGGGGAGACTCTATGATGGACTATGTCAATCAATGGACTCTGCACCAGGCTCATCATACCTGGATTGTTGCTGATGGTGTGCTGGAGCTTCTAATTGATCGGGATGATACTCTGCTGGCTCTGCCTTCAGACCAGAGAGGGCCTCCCTAAGAAGCCATTGAACTTGACTGGACAAGTGGGATGCTGGACTGTATGTAAGGTATATGCTTGCAATGAGGGAATCCCAACTGAACTTGAGCTCTGGTTATGCATCAAGATGGAGGAATCGACCATTGGGGGAGGGTTTGGGGAGGGGTACCTATGAAACTGTGTCACATAATACAATGTAATTAATGAATAAATTTTTAAAAATCTGTGGGAAAGATTTGGGGCTGTGTTAATGGAGCTGCCAGCAGCATGGCAGCTGCTGGGGGTACCTAACTCAGCTCGGACTCAATACCTGGAGCACTAGCAACAGCCATTGATGTCAAGTGCTGAGTGAATCCTGGAACTGTGGGCAGCCAGAGCACCAACCAGCACCAGGCTTTACCTGCTGGCTTCATCCAGAGGTGAGCTTTAGAGTCTTGGGGTGTGGCATTGTTACCTAAGGACATTCATGAATAAGACCACTGTACGTGTAGGTAAAAAATGAATCCTGAGGAATTCCCAGTGACAGGGCAACTGCACTTGCAGGAAAATGAGGGGACTGAGACATGGTGGTTTGGAGGGGAGAGACCAGAAGCACTGTATGGGTCAGACTGATACACCAGCCCATATGGGAGTCCTGAGTAGGGATTCTTAGTAAGGAATATTGCTGACCACCACATGCTAGTCCATGCAAAAGTTAGGGCTGGGGATCTGTCTGACAAGGCTAGATCCCACTTCCTTATGAATGTCAGAACAGGGATGGGTCACATTAGGCAGGGCAATGACATTAGTGCAAGGGAGAAACAGGTCCAGGGGTAGATTCTGTGGGGGATATGTGGGTCTAAACCTGTGGAAATGTAAGTCCCACCAGAGAGAATCAAGATGGCGGAAAAGGGCAACTACACATTTATACAGACGGAAAATCATTTAATCAGGATGAAGCAGAGAGGACATATTTCAGGAAATAGGTAAGGACAGAACAACAGCAGAGGGGTACCTGGAGACTGACCAACACAGGAAAGCAGCGGGCACAGCAGTTTGGTGTTGCAGAGACTGATACTCCAGCACGGCGATCTGAACTCCACAGCAGCCGGATTCCAACAGCAACCAGGTGGGAAGGGACTTTCACCGGGAGATTGGGTGGTGAACCCAAAGAACTGTCCATCCTGCTGGTCCGTTTGATTTGACCAGGAGCAGAGACAGAGCAGCAGATCTCAGACGGGTAATGCGAGAACAGAGTGGATTTCACAGCCCAGTCAGCCCCCTAGAGCTGAACTGGGTGCCATTTTGCGTAATGGGGAAACGGCAAGGGAAAGGGCTGAGCATGCGCTGAGCTGGGAGTGAGCTCATTTCTGTCTCGGTTAACTGCAACAACGGGTAAGCTGTGTCATAGAAACCACTGGCAAAAGCAAGGTCTATGGCTGGGAACAGGCCTAGCTGGGGAGCTAAGGGTATACTCCAACTAGGTTGTGGTTCCTACTGGTAAGAGTGAGGGCCAGAGTAGGGGCTGTTAAATGGTTTGGACATGGCTGCAGTCTCTTTTGGCACAAGTGTGAACTAGGTCTAATGTGTGCCAGACAGAGTTAGACTTCAGGACCCACTGGTGCTTATGAGAACAAAGCTTATTTTTTTTTCCATCATCTTATACACTTTATTCTCATTCTCAATTTACCAGTTTTTACCTTTCCGTTGATTTTTCAGACTCTTTTTTATTTTTGTAATACATTATATTATTATTGTTATTATTTTATAGTACAGTTTCATATTCCCTTATCCCCTCCCCTGTTTCCTCCCCTCCCCCATTCCTCTATATCATTACTAACATATAGTTCTTCATACTCAGTCATATGTCCATCATTGCGGGCATAGACACGGGCAGAGAGTCCAGAATCCTATTGTCAAGATATAGTAAACAAGTTTCATTGTAAGTTCATCTTTGTCTGGAAGTAGAAACGCATACCACACTATATCCTCACATCTGAATGTTAGTCTCAATTTCGCAGCTACTGTACATCTCCTTAAATGAAAAGTCATGATTCAAAATCAACAATAGAAAGAAGACATTTACAATGCCATGAAGTTAAATGACATGTTACTAATATGACTGTTTCCATTACACAGCTGCTAAACATCCCCTTAAATGAAAAATTATGATACAAAATCAACAATAAAAGGAAAAATAGAAATTTACAATGCCTGAAGTTAAAGGACATGTTACTAAATATGACAGTCTCCATTACACAGCTACTATACATCCCCTTACATGAAGAGCCACAAAACAAAATCAACATCTGGAAGAAAAAAGAAATTAACAACATGAAGAAGTTGAATAACATGCTATTAAATGACTAACATGTAGCTGAAGAAATGAAAATCAAGAACCTTCTTGAAGAAAATGATGCTACTTCATGATCTACGAGTCATTGAGTGATTTAATCAGAAGGAAGTGTTTTAAAGAGATGAAAACAACAGAAAACAACAAAACTCATGTGATATAGTTTACGCTGATCTTTGTTGAAGTGAGTCTCCTCCAGACAATAAGCAGATGAGTTTTGTTTTTTAATCCAGTGTACTAATCTATGACATTTGATTGAGCTTAAGCCATTTACATTCAGAGTTTAATATACATGGGTGTTACTTTGATCCTGTCATTTTAGGAATGGGTTGTTCATTGGTTTAGTCTTCTGTAGTCATTTTATTGGGATGTTCTTCACATTTGCCTTTGGTTTGGGTAGGTGCTATTCCTCTTTTCTGTCAAGAGAACCTCTTGAAGTATCATTTGTAGGGCAGGTTTGGAAGAGGCAAATTCTTTTAGCTTTTCTTTACTGTGGAAGAATTTGATTTCATTTTCAAAGACAAAAGAAAGCTTTGCTGTATATGTTATCCTAGGATGACAATTTTTTTCTTTTAGAATCTGGAATACATTACTCCATTCTCTTCTTGCCCATAGAGTTTAATGTGAGAGATCTCCTGTGAGCTTAACTGGCATTCCTTTATATGTCAATTGACTTTTTCACGTGCACATTTAAGCATTTTTTCCTTATGTTCAATTGAAGAGAGCTTGATGATCATATGTCGTGGTGAAGATCACTTTTGATCAAGCCTATTGGGAGTTCTGTGCCCCTCCTGGAACTTGTTTCCCAATTATTTCTCCAGATTAGGGAAACTTTCCTTTATTATTGCATTAAATACATTTGCAAACTCAGCTTCTTTTTCTGCACCTTCTGGGACTCCCATCACTCTTATATTTGGCCTCTTAACAATGTCTTTCAATTCTTTTTTTTTTTTTAAAGATTTATTTTATTTTTATTACAAAGTCAGATATACAGAGAGGAGAGATAGAGAGGAAGTGGAGCTGCCGGGACTAGAACCGGCGACCATATGGGATCCTGGAACGTTCAAGGCGAGGACCCTAGCCACTAGGCCACACCGCCAGGCCCGTGTCTTTCAATTCTTGAATACTTTTTTTGGCCTGATCCAGCTCTGCTTCCAGCTTTCTGTTTGCTTCCCCCTGATGACAGGAAATACCGTCCAATTCTGAGATTCTTTCTTCTGCTGTCTTCATTCTATTATGGATACTCTCCTCTGTACTCTTAATTTGCTCTACTGTGTTCTTAATTTCTGATATACCAGCCTTGATTTGCTTTATTGCTTCCTTAAATTCTTTGAACTCTTGCATGAGCTTCTCATTGTTGATCAGAATCTTTAAAATGAGTCTTATGGATTCTGTGTGCCCCATTTTCTCGATGTCTTCCTCACTTAACTCTGAGGTTGGCATAAGGTTTTGCTCCTTTGCAGGGGAGTCTTCAGTAATATTCATTGTGCCTTTGTCTCTTCTTTTGCTCTTGTTCATTGTACTTCTGGTTAGCAGAGTCTTGAATTCCTTGGGGCAGGTTTCTAAGCTTTGTCACCCACAGGTCCACAATGCGATTTTACTTAATGCGGTTGGCACACAACTTTTTCCTTGCAGCCACTTGTGTCACAACCTCCAGCAAGTTCCAGGTCTGGGTTCTTATGTCAGATTTCCACCGTGGTCTCCACAGCCCCAGCTCTTGTCTCACCACTCTCCACCTCCTATGATACCGTGCTGAGGCTGCATTGTTGTCTCTGTAGCCTTTCTCCCGGTTCCGGTTGGAGCAGGTCCCAGGATTAGAGAGACTCCAGGTGTCCTATATAATTAGGTTGTTGTTGGTGCTGATCTTGTCAGAACCTGTTGGACTTTAGGTTTGGGTGCCACATGGACCTATTTTGACCACTATGCTGCCAGAGTCAGTATTAATTTCCTGTGCCGAGAACAAGGATGGACTAGGCTACATCTCTCCCTGCTGAGTTATGTATGAGCTGTGTCTGGATGTGGACCATCCTGGGCTGGGCTGTAATATCCAACAACAAAAACAGAATGGGTTGAAGGAAAATCAGGAAAGGCCACTGTTCCTGCTAAGACAGGAGATGGACAAAGTAGGGCTGGACCATGGACCCACTGATCTGGCATTGGGAGGAACTTGTGCAATTCCTCTGTTGGGACACAGTCCCTGCAGGTGAGAGCAAGAATCACAAGAGGGAACAGCCTAGACCAGGCCAGGTTATGGTACCCAAGGGCATACCTTTGGCTCAGGTCTGGAGCAAACCAGGCTAGGCAGTTCATATCACCCACTGGCAAATCTGAGAACCAGAATGGTATGTGGATCATGCCGAACTGGGCCACAACACCACACAATTCATATTAGGGGTGGGATGGCGGTTGGTTGGACTGGCTAGGCATAGCTCCCACATATGCGAGCTTGAACTGCGGGCAAGCTGGGTTGGGTCATGCTGTAGCACTCAATGGCAAATGCCAAGGTGAGCTATGCTATGCCAGATTGAGCCACAGGACATAACTGTTACTTGTGAGACCCATGGGAAAGCAGGCAAACCCAGCAGGAGGGCTGCAGGGATAATCCCTGCTGAGCCACTACTCCCAGTTGTGAATGTGAGAGCTGGTATTTGGGCAGATCAGTCCAGGCAGGGCTATAACATCTGTTGGCCTGCATGTTTAGTGGAACAGGGAAAATCCAAGGTGGGCAGACTGTACCTACTGGTGTGTGCATAAACCAGAGGGGATGAGGGTTGGGTTGGATGGGCTTTGCCATAGCATCACCTAGCCAAAGATGGCACTGGCAGAGGGGGTGGGGCAAATTCTTCCAAGCTAAACTACAGAAACTCCTGGAGAGTGCAAGATCCAGGAATGGGAGAGAGCCCATGAGGGAAACAGTGAGCACCTCTCTGATAGACTGTAACACTCATTGGTATGTATAGAAGAGAGGGCTGGAGACAGATCTGATCAAGCAGTATCAACCACCAACATGTGCTTAAGCTGATTGGGGTGGTGGAATGTGCTGGACCCTCTATTGGCATGCACACACAAGAATCAGGTCTTCGCATCAGATCAAGTTTCTTTGGGGATCACCCCAACTGTATCACTGGATTCAGAACTCCAACCATGGAGAGAACTGCACATTCCATGGACTGACCATGGAGGGTATTTGTTAGAGCCAGGCCTCCTCAGTGGCTTCAACGTAGCAGTAAACAGCATATTCAGGTGCACATGGAGGATATGCCAATGCATTGGAGCATGCAGAGGACACACTTGTTGCCATAACAGAGCATGAAAAACAGAACAAACCAATCAACTACCTCAGACAAGTGTTGGAGGTGAATACGTGGGCAAGCAGAGACTCTAAGATGAATCGTATCAACCAGTGGATTCTGGCAGATTTCATTGTGCTTGGAATTGCGAGACCAGCAGCAATTCAGAACTGTTGAACTATCAAAACCTCAGGAGCACGACTCTCAGAGCATGCCCCACATCAGGGATTGTGGAATGGTTGGGAGACTGGATGTGGCTTCTCCCTTTATCACCTCCCTTCCTTCAGATACAGGGAGGAAAAAAAAAAAGAAAATGTGGAAATGGTGATCTAACCTAACTTCCTGTAGCCTTGACCAACCACCCTAAACAACAATGTAGAAATCACCAAAAATAAAAATAATATAAAAAAGAAGAAATTAAACAGTCCCCTATCTACAGAGTATAAAGTATAGTGTTTTATTTTAATTCCTAAAAACAAGAACAATTTACTTACTTAAAAGTGAGAATTACAAAGCCAGCCAGCCAGATCTTTCTGCTACTTGTTTACTCTCCATGTGGCCACAAGAGGCAGCAAGGTCCAGGACAAAACCAGGAGCCTCAGCTCCATTCTGATCCTCCACAGGGGTGTAGGTGTCCAAGGAACTGACCCATTTTCTGCTCTCTCCCAAGCACATTAGCAGGGAAGTAGATCAGAAAGTGAACATCAGGGACTTAACTGGTCCTTATATGGAATGCTGGCATTGCATGCAGCAGTGTAACATGTTATCCAAGAACATGTCACAAGGATAGCTTCAATAAATCTGGTAATCAAAAGTTGGGTTACTTTTCCCACTGAACCTTCAATTCATCCCATACCTGATATTCAAAGTTATTTGGCATTTTGTATAATGTAAATACCACTGCTGGAAAACTAACCTTGAAGCTAGATGGAAAAATACTTACACTGCTTTTACAATGTCACTATTCACTTGATAGGATGAATGACAGAAAAACAGATGTTTTGTGCAATATTTTTCAGAATGCATTTACTAGCTGTGGCTTTGTCAGGCTGACTCCAGGTCTCCCTCTTGTATCTCACATGTGGGTGGGACATATGCAAGTCCTTATACCACCACTAGATGCTTCTCAGATGCATTAGTAGGAGGCTGCATTGAAAGGGTGGAGTAGCCAGGACTAGAATGAGGTGAACTGTAATTACATGCATTCACCCCACCACACTGACACACCCTTATACTGTTTTATTCATTTTAATACTGCTGTCAACTTAATGTAAATATATCTCAGACAGGGCAAATTGCAGTCATCTAGCGGCTTATGTCCTCATGTTGAAGTTGCCAGGATTGCATATGGGCACCAGTTCTGAGCCCAGCAGTTCCACTTCCCATCCAGCTCCCTGCTTGTGGCCTGGGAAAGCAGTGGAGGACAGTCCAAAGCCTTGGGACCCTGCACCCATGTGGGAAACCCAGAAGAATATTTGGGTTCCTGGCTTCATTTTGCAAGCACGGGCCATTTCAGTCACTTGGGGAGTGAATCACTGGACAAAAGATCTTCCTCTCTGACTTTCTTACTCTATGTATATCTGACTATGCAATAAAAATAAATCTATTTTTAAGAATAAGTTTTTGAAAATGTAGATACATATAAAACAGAAAACCTGGAGAGGAAGTGTCAATCAGCCTTGACAGTTCCAATCTTTAGTTATCATAATTTTACCTTCGTTCTTTTACATTTTTTTTTCATTTTTGCTTAAAAACTATCATCATACACCTCAAATACAAGGTAAAGCCAGCTGAGAAGTAAATAAACAACTTACTGAAGGTGTGTTGGTGTTCTCCAGCCGGGGAAGCATGTAGCAGGCTGCAGGGCTACACCTGCAAGAGAAGGTGGAGACAGGGAGTTATGCATTGGTCTTGATTGTTCCTAGCCTCTTCAGTGGTTCCCACTGTGCTAAGCAACGTCAACTTGGAGGCAGACACAGTGGCTGGAAAATAAAAGCCGTCAGCTTCCCTGGGCAAGAATAGTGCCTTACAAATGCCAAGGTAGCATCTTTGAAACAGTAACGATAATTCAAAAAATTGGCAGTGATTAAAGTCAAGTAATTGTTAGGTCAATGAAACGATTATTATTTATTTAAAAATAATATTACTGGGACTGGCACTGTAGCCTAGTGACTAAATTCCTCACCTTGCACATACAGGGATCCCATATGGATGCTGGTGTATATCCTGGCTACTATATTTCCCATCAAGCACCCGGCTTGTCACTTGTGAAAGAAGTCAAGGACAGAACAATACCTTGTGAGACTGCACCTGTTGGGGAGACTCACAAGAACCTCCTGGCTCCTGGCTTCATTTTGGCTCAGTTCTGGCCACTGTGGTGACCTGGGGAGTGAGGCAGCAGATGGAAGATCTTTCTGTCTCTGCTACTGTAAATCTGACTTTCCAATGAAAAGTTTTATCAAGCATACTAATATTCCCTTTCCCCAAAAACTCTAGAGCTGAAACAATCACTGTAATTTATGTCACTGATGTGTGACCATCCCTTATGGTTACATTTATATTCAAATGCAAAATACCCATACAGGAAAATCACATCTAATGTGGATTTGAGTTTGACATAGTAAAATAAACTTGGAGATTCTGAAATGATTTATTGCATCCCTTTATGTGTTAAAAAACACCTAAGAACTCTGGGCCTGGAGGTTTAAACTTCCAGCAGCCAGGAGGCTGTTGGTGGGCTCCAGGATGGGGTGTCCTGCTCGGATCCTGACTCCAGCCACCATGTGCAAGTGGTGAGCTGTCCCCGGGCCTGCCTGGGTTCGGGGCTGCTTCCTTCGGGATGAGTACACCAAGGGAGGAGGTCTCCGTGACTGGATAGGTCCAGGGCCAACCTACCCCCTCGCATTGGGTGATGAATGGGATTGGGGAGGGGCGCAACTTTGGGCCTGGAGGTTTAAACTTCCAGCAGCTGGGAGGCTATTGGTGGGCTCCAGGATGGGGTGCCCTGCCCAGATCCCAAATCCAGCCACCATGTGCAGTTGGTGAACTGTGCCCTGGTGGCCAGGGCACCATTTGGTGCTGTTATCAGAACCTCTGCTTAGGTAGCTCCAGGTTGATCCCACTGTGCTTCTGGGATCTGAGTCAAACCTAAAGATTCCCAATGGCAATAACTCTTCCTTTGAAGAACTTGTAATCACTTAACAATACTGGTTGGTGAACACCAGTTCATGAAAAAGCTAAGGCTTGGGGCTTGTCCAGCAGGATATCCTTTGACCTGACATGATGATGGATCAGGAGACTGGTCACATTAGGCAGGGCCATAACATTAACTAGCACTCGAGAACCATAGCTGGAGGTAGATTCTGTACAGGATGTGTGGGTCACACCCTGTGGAAATTCTAGCCCCACTGGTAAGCCCAAGAGTTTGGGTAGTTTTGGACTAAGCTGGGTGTGACGAAGGAGCCTGCCATCAATCACAGGTAAAGGAACCCGCAACAGTCTGGACTTGTCAAGGCAGCAGCACCCGAATGTGCATCCTGAATAGGGTGTGGGGTGGGCTGGGCTGCAACATTCACCAGCTCATATAAGGCCAAATGGAAGGCCAGACTGCGCCAGACACTGGAATAAAACCCATTGGCATGTATGAGAACTGGGTCTGGGAGTGGATTAAGTGGAGAAACTTGGGAAACTCCCTTGGCGAGTCATAGCTCCCACTGATGAACATGTAGTACAGACCTGGAGGTTGGACAAGCTGGACAAAGTAGCTCCAACAGTTGGCTAATGTGTCAATTGGTAATGGAATGGGGTGTACTGGGCAGGACTGAGCAAACCTTAGCCTACAAGTGAAACTAGAAGCCACGATGGAACACAGGTCATGCCGAGCTAGGATCTTGTACCTTCTGGTCTACGTGAGTTAAGGACGCTAAGCCACAGTGTCTAAGGCAGGGGCCAGGACAAGTGAGGGACTGTGCCAAGCTGAGTCAGAGCAAACACTGGCAGGTGCGTGATCTACAGCCGGGAACAGGCCCAGCTGGGGAGCTAAGGGGAGACCCTAACTGGGCTGAGGTTCCTACCAAGGGGTGCATGTGCTGGAATGGGGGCTATGTTCTAACTAGGAAACAATTGTAGTCTCCCGTGGCACTAGTGTGGACTGGGACAGGATGCGCCAGGCCAGGTCAGACCCCAACATTGTCTGGTGTCCTGGAGAACCAGGGTAGATGTGGGACTGACTAGGCTGGGTCTCAACTCCCTTCTGAGCCATGTGTGAGCTGTATGTGGGTATGGACAATCCATGGCTGGGCTAAAACATCCAACAAGAACCAGAATGGGTTGAAGGATAGCCAAGAAAAGCCACTGTTCCTGCTAGGACAGGAGGTGAACTGAGTAGGGCTGGCTCATGGACCCCCTGGTATGAGCAAAATCTGGCATTGGGAGGGGTTCTGATGGAGGAGCCTGGGCAACTCCTATCGCAGGACACAGCCCCTGCAGGTAAGCGCAAGAAGCATGATAGGAAACAGCCCAGAACAAGCTATGGAAAGTTTACCACTGGCATACATTTGGCATGGGTCGGGGGCAGACCAGGCTGAATCAGTTCATGTCATCCACAGGCAAACCTGAACACCAGAACAGAGTGTGGGTTGAGCCAGGTTTGGTTGCGCCAAATACCAGTGCACAATGAGGAATGCCAGGGTGAGGTTGCCTGTACTGGATGTGATTGCAGCACCCAACCAACATGCGTGAGAACCAGGAAGGGAGTGGCAGAGCCAGTGGGGGGGGGGTTTAAAGGGCTGGCCCCCTCACCAGACAGGTACCCCCACTGGAGAGTGCGGGTTGGGATGTGGACAGAATAGGCTAGGCAGGGCTACAACACCTGTGCGCCTCATTTGGACTAAATCAGGGAAAAGTCAGGCTGGGCTGACTGTTCCTACTGGTGCAAGCATAAATCAGAGTGGGTGAGAGTTGTTTGGGCTTAGCCACAGCATCAGCTGGCAGAAGCTGGCACTGGGGGGCTAATTCTGTCAAGTCAAACAACAGAACCACCTGTAGAGTGCATAATCCAGAAGTGAGAGAGACCCGGGAGAGAAATAGTGGGTTCCTCCCTCTTGGGTCACTACTCCCACTGCAGAGCACGAAAACTAGGACAGGGGCTGGGGTGGCTAGACAGAGAGGCACTCAACAACATCTGTGAGGGCTGGATAGTTGACTTAGTTAGATAGAACTAAGTTTTAACACCCATTGACAAGTACAGGAACCAAATGGGATGTGGGACAGACTGGACTAGTCTGCTATACATACTAGCAAACCAGGGTAGGGGGTGGGCCTGGTGGGGGTTATTGTGGGTCGCTCCAACTAGGCTGCATTGGTTGATGTGAGGGCCGAGTATGTGCTAGGCAGAACCAGGCTGGACTGCAACACCCATTGGTTCCAGTGCAACTCGGGACCAAAAACAGAACCAACCCAGCAATTGCAACCACCAGCTGATCATGGTGATGGACTGTGCTGGGCCCTGTGCTTGCTAGAACATACAAGAATCTGGTCTGGGAATACCTCAACGTTTCTTTGAGGATCTCCCCAATTGAACTGTTGGACTCAGAACCCTAGCCAAGAAAAAACAGAAGACAGAACAGGTCAATCAACCACCTCAGCTCTATGTTGGCAGCGAAATACTGGCAAAGAAGACTCCATGATGGACTATGCCAATCAGTGGATTCTTCAACAACCTCACCAAGCTGGGAGTGGCAAAACTGGCAGCAATTCATAACTGGTGAACTATTAAAAACACTTGAGCAAGTATCTCAGAGTATGCCCCACATCCGGGACTTGGGGTGGGTGGGAAACTGGGTGGGGCTTCTCCCTCAATATCCCCCTATAGTTAAGATACATGAAGGAAACAAAATGGACATAATAGTGTTACCCATTTCCCTATAGCCCCTGAACCTTTTTAAACCGTAATTAACTGTGTAAAGATTGTCAACAATACAATAAAAAATAAACAAATAGAAAGAAAAGAAAAAAAAAACACTTGAGCAAGTATCTCAGAGTATGCCCAACATCCGGGACTTGGGGTGGGTGGGAAACTGGGTGGGGCTTCTCCCTCAATATCCTCCTTCACCTCACATACAAGAAGGAAACAATATGGACATAATAGTGTTATCCACTTCCCTATAGCCCCTGAACTTTTTTACCTTAATCAACTATGTCAAGATTGTCAACAATATAATAAAAGCAAATTAAAAAAAAAAAACAAACACCTAAGAACTCACCAGAAAATTTACAAATTGAACTCATTATTTTTCAATTATGAACATCACCACCACCAATTTTTAGCTATTTTTACCTTCTAAAACCTATTGGAGTTGATCACAGTGGTGAAGTTTCTGCTTGGAACCAACAAACGCGAGAGTGCCTGGTTTGAATGCAAGCACCATGCCTGATTCCATTATACCTGCGTGCATAAATCCACCACGGGGGTCCGGTGGTGGCATGGCCTAGGGGCTAAAGTCCTCGCCTTGAACATGCTGGGATCCCACATGGGCACCGGTTCTAATCCAAGTAGCTCCGCTTCCCATCCAGCTCCCTGCTTGTGGCCTGGGAGAGCAGTCGAGGACGGCCCAAGACTTTGGGACCCTGCAGCCACGTGGGAGACCCAGAAGAGGTTCCAGGTTCCCAGCTTTGGATTGACACAGCACCAGCCGTTGCAGCTCACATGGGGAGTGAATCATCGGATGGGAAGATCTTCCTCTCTGTCTCTCCTCTCTGTATATCTGACTTTGTAATAAAATAAATCTTTAAAAAAAATGGCATGGATGTTTGGTGCAGCTTTTCACACACAATTTTGAGGACCACATGCTTCTTCCCAATAATTCTAAATACAGCATCACATTATATGAAGGAAAATCTCATAGAAGAACAAAGAAAAATACACACCGACTGACAGTAATGAGCATTAGTTAATACAACAGTGTAACTACTCATTCAGTGGTAACTGCTACTTAGCAATGTTCTTAGAGATCTCAGTTAACACTTCATGAAGAAGATAAAGTCAAATCAAATCCTACAGAAACACAAAATAATGTACATGGAGGAAATGTTAGACTGCAAACATTCTACCCTATCCAACTTCATACACCATCAGAATTTATCCCCACTCTGTTGACATAATATTGTCCTACATTCAAAACAATTGCAATGAATTTGAACATGAGAAATGAAAAGCAACAGAGGTACTGTCATCATATCAAAAAATGAAGCAAAGGCCAGCATTGTGGTATAATGTGTAAAGCTGCCAACTGCAACACCTGCATCCCATATGGAATCACCTGTTCCACTTCCAGCCCAGCTCTCTGTTCATCTCCTGGGAAAAGCAGTGGAAGATCATCCAAGTGCCTGGGCCCTGATCACCCACATGCAAGCCCTGGAGGAAGCTGCAGGCCCCTGGACTGGTCTCAGCTTGGTGCAGCACTGGTCATTTTAGCCACCTGTATAGTGAAAAAGTGGGTAGAAGATCTCTGTGTCTTTTTTTTTTTTAACATTCATTTATTTTTATTGCAAAGACAGATAAATAGAGAGAGTAGGACAGACAGAAATATCTGCTGTCCGCTGATTCACTGCAAGTGGCTGCAACTGCCGGCACTGTGCCAATCAGAAGTTAGGAGCCAGGGGCTCTTCTGGGTCTCCCATGGGAGAGCAGGGTCCCAAGGCCTTGGGCTGACCATAACTACTTTCCCAGGCCACAGGCACGGAGCTGGATGGGAAGCAGGGCTGAAAGGATTAGAAGCGGCTCCCATATGGGATCCCAGGTTGCTCAAGGTGAGGCCTTTAGCCAGTAGGTCAAGGGGCCTGGGCCTTTCTCTTACTTGAACTCTCACTTGAACATAAACAAATAAAAGATTAAAACAAGAAAGAAAGAAAAGAAATAAAGACTTTTTAAAGATCTATTTACCATATCACTTAAAAATATCAGTTTAAGAAATCACAAACATCAATTAGCAGAGGGTACTCAGATTTAGTCACCTTTGGGGATGGAGGATCAAAGAGATCAACACTTAAACTGACAAAGGATTTTTTCAAATAGCTTGTCTACAAGGTCGCTGTGCCACTCCAGGCCTCTGCCAAGCACAACGCCAGCACCACATCCTGCCCCTCAACCTTGCAGCAAAACTCGGAGGAAAACAAGGCTGTTTGTTCTAACTGCTGGAGTCTGTGCTGCTCTGGTGTCAGCAACAAGAAAACTGCCCCAGACCCTTAGGAGGAGCTTCACTGAGGACTGAGCTGGGGGCTTCAAATGCTGTGGATCAAATCAAGAATCTGAACAATAAAAAGGAAATCCTGCCCAACCTAAAGGTAGAACTTTCCCGGCACTCCCCCCTCCTCACTGCACAATGGGTTCAACTGGGAGCCCTAGTGTTCAAGGTCAATGCTGCAGAGTGAGGACCCCAAGGGACCCCTCCTGGCCCCCGCCCGCCCACCCCGGGGCCTCAGGGGATGCTCTCACACACTCACCCTTCCCAGCTTCTGACGAGTCGGGGGTCCTGCAGAGGCTCCTGTGGGGAGGGAGCTCACAGGGACGCACTGGCTCAGCCACCTGCACAACCAGCAACGTGGCTATGGCGGCGCCCACAACAACCTCCCGCCTTCTGCCACAGGGCTTCCTGTGAGAGTCTGATTGGACAGACCTTGACTACGCATGATGTCACAATGTACAGCCAAGCAGAATCACAAAGGGCAGGTAGGTAGGATTCTGGAGGAGGGGGAGTAAAGGGGACAGAGGGATGGGCTTCACCTCAGCCTGGAAGGGGCTTCCTCTCTTGCAGCTTGAGCCTTCCAACAGCAGGGGCCGCTGTCGCCTCTGACATCAGTCCACCTCCTGGCCTCTCCTTCCCTCTCTGGAAACCCAGAAACAGATGGCTGGTGTCTCAGATGCGCCTCACTGAATGTTCAAGAGATTCTGGGACTTTTTTTCTTTGCATTTGCTTTTTTCCCATTAGTTCATTCGAACTTTTAAAATGCCCAACTGAACTATGCTTGAAAATACATAAATTAATCTTTTCAATCTGATTTCTGCTGCTCATGTTCATTTCCTGGTTTGTGTTTTTATTTTCATACTGTTCCATATCTTTTTCTTATGAGCACATAGTAATTTTTTTCTGTATGTTGATCTCCTACCCAGAAATCCTGCTTGATTCTCCGCTCTGTTTAAATTTGGTTTTCCACAAAAGGGCCATTATTGTACATTGATAGTTTTGCAGCTTAAAACTTGACCATTGGGCCCAGCACGATAGTGCAATGGTTAGGGCCCTCGCCTTGAATGCCCCGGGATCCCTTATGGGGGCTGGTTCTAATCCAGGCAGCTCCATTTCCCATCCAGCTCCCTGCTAGTGGCTTGGGAAAGCAGTCAAGGATGGCCCAAAGCCTTGGGAATCTGCACATGTGAGGGAGACCCGGAAAGAAGTTTCTGGCTATTGGCTTCGGATTGGCACCTTACTGGCCCTTAGGGCCACTTGGGAAGTGAATCATCGGATGTAAGACCTTCCTCTCTGTCTCTCCTCTCTGTGTACATCTGCTTTTCCAATAAAATAAATAAATCTTACCAAAAAAACCTTGATCATTCTGCTACAATTTCCTTTCTGGGTTTAATTTCCTGGTTACACATTCACAACAATGTGTGACAGACACAGAGAGAAGGGGGCTTGTCCAGATTCAATCTAGCAAAATAAAACCAGCAGTGAGTGCTATATGTAATTAATATTTTTTTAAAAGATTTTTTTTATTATTATTGGAAAGCCGGATATACACAGAGGAGGAGAGACAGAGAGGAAGATCTTCCATCCGATGTTTCACTCCCCAAGTGAGTCGCAACGGGCCGGTACGTGCCAATTCGATGCCGGGACCTGGAACCTCTTCCAGGTCTCCCACGCGAGTGCAGGGTCCCAAAGCTTTGGGCCGTCCTTGACTGCTTTCCCAGGCCACAAGCAGAGAGCTGGATGGGAAGTGGAGCTACTTGGATTAGAACCGGCGCCCATATGGGATCCCGGGGCTTTCAAGGCGAGGACTTTAGCCGCTAGGCCACGCCGCCAGGCCCGTAATTAATATTATATGTATATTTCCTGTGTTATGCAGTATATATTTATATCTGTTACTTGGTTTCCATAATGTGTGGCTTTTGGTTTTTGTTTTATAACATATCTCTTGTAAGGATTTTTAAAAATTATTGTTGGAAAATAGGATATACAAGAGGAGAGACAGAGAAGATCTTCCTTCTGCTGATTCACTCTCTAAGTGGGCACAATGGCCAGAGTTGTGCCAGTCTGAAGCCAGGAGCCTAGAGCCTCTTCCCAGTCTCCACGTGGATACAGGGTCTCATGGCTTTGGACCATCCTTAACAGCTTTCCTAGCCACAAGTGGGGAGCTGGATGGGAAGCAAGGCTGCTGGGGTTAGAACTGGTGCCCAAATGCAATCCTGCCACATACAAGGCAAGGGGCTAGACCACTAGGCTACTACCCCGGCACCTTTTTAAATACATCTTACACCTACGTATTTCAGAAAATCCTCTCATAATCTCATGAAAGATTACAAGTTTTATGAAGAATTGTTTATATTCCTGGAATTTATTGTTTACATGCCATTTCCTTCTTAATGACTTTCACTAATTTATTTTTGTGTTTATTTATTTATTGGAAAAACAAATTTACATACAGAAGGAGAGACAGAAAGAAAAGCCTTGAATCTGCTCGTTCCCTTCACAAGTGGACACAACAGCCAGACCCGAGTTGATCTGAAGCCAGGAGCCTCATTCAGGTATCCCATATGTGAGCAGGGTCCCAAGACTCTGTGACATCATGTACTGCCTTCTCAGGCCACAACAGGGAGCTGGATGGGAAGTGGAGCAGCTAGGCCATGAACTGGTGCACATATAGGATCCCAGCACATGTGAGCTGAGGATTTAGCCACTGAGCCATCGTGCCAGACCCCTATTATTTGTGAATATTGTTAATGGATTGCCACAATGGTTGGTTTTCACTATATGCAATACAAACTTGAGACTATAAATGGATCCCCACCTACTGTGCAGGTTTATGTGACATGTTCTGTACTGCATGCTGTGTTTTATGAACTTTCACAAGCCTTGTCTGCCTCCTCATGTCTCGAGCCCTACATGTCTGGAGCTGGGCCTGGATGTGTATAACTCTGACCTTGTTCCTGGGACTATAGGTCATTGGAAATTTCAACACCTCACATGAATGCGACCTGTGCTCATCCTTGCAGTTTGTCATTATAGAAATCTATCATTTGGGCATGACACAGCAGCCTAGTGGATAAAAGTCCTCGTCTTACACTAGCAAGGATCCCATTTGAGCAATGTTTCCTGTCCTGGTGGCCCCACTTCCCATCCAGCTCCCTCCTTGTGGCCTGGAAAAACAGTGGAGGATGGTGCAAAGTATAAGAACTCTTATACGCATGGGAGACTCGGAAGAAGTTCCTAGCTCCTAAGTTAGGATCAGCTCAGTTCTGGCTTGTGCAGCCACTTGAATATTCCTTGTGCCTACAGCATAAGCCAACTGCCTGTAAAGCAATATTATACGATCTGATCAATAATCAGTATTTCCCTCCACCCTCTCCCCTCTCTCTAAGTCACACTGTGCTCCACCTACTTCTCACATCTCACTCCTTTCTTCACCCTCCTCTGTCTGAAGTTCCCTAGCTAGCTTTCCTCACTGAGAATCTGAGCGGCCACAACCACTTCTCCCCTCCTCCTCCCTCTTCCTCTGCTTGAAACTGCAGTTTTTCCAAGCTTTAAGCATTTTCTTTTCTCTTTTGTATGCTTCACTCACACCCACCCCTAATCCAGAGGGATGGGGTACAGGACAAGCTAAGTAACATCTACTTACAAACAAAACAAATCAAAACGTTACTTTCAAAACTTGTCCAGTAACTTGCTAGAGCAGAGCCCTCCAAAAGCAATGAATATTCAATCAGAGATTTCTACATCTTCAATTTTGATTTAGGCCCTGGCATATTGGTCTAGTGGCTAAACTTCTCGCCTAAAATGCGCTAGGACTCCATATGGACACCGGTTCTAATCCTGGCAGCCCCGCTTCACATCCAGCTCCCTGCTTGTGGCCTGTGAATGCAGCTGACGATGGCCCAAAGCCTTGGGACCCTGCACCCACATGGTAGACCTGGAAGAAGTTCCTGGCTCCTGGCTTCGGAATGGTGCAGCTTCAGTCATTGCGGTCACTTGCGGAGAGAATCATCAGACAAATCTTCTCCTCTCTGTATAACTGAGTTTGCTATAAAAATAAATAAATCTTTAAACATTTTTTATTTAACTGAGATAAACATTGTCTATAAAAATAAGAATAACTAGCCTCTTGTGACCTATGGACAATGTTTGTTCGTGATTAAATACAATTATTTGCTTTTTTTGTAAAAGATTTAGTTTATTTTTATTGCTAAGTAAGATACAGAGACAGGAGGAGAATCTGATCTGTACCCTATTATGTAAACAGATTCTATTGCAATCAGATAATTTATGCCTTCAAGGCATTCTTGACAGGCACTCAGAATTCCAAAAGCTTCCAATTCTGGCACTTTATTTAACTTCTGTAACAAGATAAATTTTGGAATTATCACTTGTAAAAATAGTTTTTAGGCAAGTTGTGGTAGCCAAGTGCAAATGTCCTTTCCTTGCACATGCTGGGATCCCATATGGGTGTCAGTTCATGTCCCAGCTGCTCCACTTCCCTCCTAGCTCCCTGCTTGTGGCCTGGGAAAGCAGTTGAGGATGGCCCAAAGCCTTGGGACCCTGCAACCACACAGGAAACCTGGTGAAGGCTTCTGGCTCCTGGCATTAGATCATCTCAGCTCCAATAGAGGCTGCCCCTTGTGGAGTGAACCAGCAGATGGAAGACCTTCCACTATGTTTCTCATTATCTCTGAAATTTGACTTTCTAATAGGAAGTAAATAAATCTTTTTTAAAAATACATTTAGGGCCTAGCGGCATGGCCTATTGGCTAAAGTCTTCACCTTGAATGCCCCAGGATACCATATGGGTGCCGGTTCTAATCCCAGCAGCTCCACTTCCCATCCAGCTCCCTGCTTGTGGCCTGGGAAAACAGTTGAGGACGGCCCAATGCCTTGGGACCCTGCACCCGCGTGGGAGACCTGGAAGAGGTTCTGTAGGAGGACATTGTGACCATAGAAGGTCAGTGAGCACAGGATTACAGTTGGTTGGACCTTATTGGATATCATTTGCATAAGAACAGTTGAGTGGACAGTATGTATATGAGATCACCTGGTGGAATATACAAGACAAAAGAGTTCCAAACAAAAGCATTGATGGTTTTGTTGATGTGCTCAATACTTCCTCCCTAATCCTGTATGAACCTCAGTGTATAAAGTCTGATGCTACTAATAAACTACGGCTTTTGACCATCAGTCAGGGTCCACGCGTGTTATTATCGGCTCCGTGCA
The DNA here is from genome assembly GCF_030435755.1 of Ochotona princeps. NCBI lineage: Eukaryota > Metazoa > Chordata > Mammalia > Lagomorpha > Ochotonidae > Ochotona > Ochotona princeps. The sequence continues at coordinate 152,859 of NW_026700005.1, read as the reverse complement.
CCAAGTCCATCGCTGCGGGACAGCGACAACTGGCGCCTGAACAGGGGCTTGAAAGAAGAAGAGAAAGTGCAGCGGAGACCCCCACAGAAAGTGGTGAGTGGGACAATGGGCCAGAACCAGTGTAGGGCACAGTCTTTTATCTCTCTTATGCAGAATTTTTTAGTGAAAAGTGGAACGAAGATAACTGGGCAGCAATTGCGTTCTTATTTAGAGCTGGTTAGTGAATATAATTCTTGGTCTCCAGATGAATGGACACTAGAAACTGGACTTAAGAATTTTACTCAGAAAAATGGTGAAAAGGCCGGAAGGATAGAAGATATTCAAGTTAGTTTTTGGATTATATCGGCTTTAATTAGAGCTATTATTATAATTTTAGAAGGGGAATCTGCAAGAAATTCCTCTAAGGGGAGACACCCCCAAAATGTAGGTAAAAAAGAAGTGTTTCATAGTATGGACAAGGAAGAAAGAGAAAGGGAATCCTTAAGAGGCCCACCTAACAGGAAAGGACGCTGTAATATGGCTAAAAAGGAAACGCCTCATAGTACAGATGAGGAGGATGGCCAAGAGGAGCCTGTGAGACATTTCCCTAATGGGAGACGCCACCGTAATGTGGCTAGGAAAGAAATGGCTTATACTACAGATGAAGATGAGAAAGAATGTGTGAGAGACCCTCCCACGAGGAGATGCCACTGTAATGCAGCTAAAAGAGAAAGGCCTTATACTACAGATGTGGAAATTAGGAAAAGAAAACTTGGAAGATGTTACCATAATGTGACTGAAAATGAAATCAGAACTAAGAAAAAGAAAATTTTCAGTGTTAAACCACAGGATTTCTCTAGTGAGGTAAATGAGGCTGGGATAAAGCAACAGTTAAATATCAGCCCATGCCGTCTTGCTCTTAAATCTGATCAAAAATGTTTCCAAATGACTGATGTTCCCCGGAGACTTCATGAATTCTGATTGCTTTTTCCAATCATACTTAGTCAAGAAAATAACCAACCTACCTATGAAAGCCTAGATGTTAATGCCATCATAGCTTTTAAAAAGGCTTGTGTGTCCTATGGACCTACTTCTTCTTATGTGTGGGAATATTTAAATGGCTGGAGCCAGGGAGCAAACTGGATTCCTTATGATTTTGAAATAAGAGCAAAAATAGGGTTTTCTCCTTCTCAATATTTACAATGGAAAATGTGGAGAAGCGATATGGCTAAAGAAAAACTGCGAACCTTAGGAGCATCAGGTCGGCAACTCCCTGGTGGAGGACAACTGACTTATGATATGTTGGTTGGAGATGGACAGTGGGTTACTACAGAGCAACAGATACAGCTACCTCAAGCTGCGCTCATGCATATACGAGACGTAGCATTGTGGGCATGGGAGAAAACTGAAACTGGGTCTGAATTTGCAGGCAGTTATACAAAAGTCATTCAAGGAGCCAAAGAATCTTATGCTGATTTTGTAAGACGTTTGACAGACTCCATTGAAAAACAAGTTAGGGGAGAAGGCACTAGGAAATTGTTGTTAAAGCAACTGGCCTTTGATAATGCAAATGAGGACTGCCAGGCTGTTATTCGTCCTATAAAAGAAAAAGAGGATCTTCTGGGTTACCTGAGAGCCTGTCGCAGCATAGGGACATTTAAACACCGTGCCCGCCTAGCAGCACTTGAAACTTTTGCTATTCAAAAACAAATGAAGGCTAAATGTTTTAATTGTGGCAAGCCAGGACACCTTAGAAAAGATTGCCGAATGCTTCCTTCAACTCAGAAATACCATGCGGATACTTTTAACAGTCACTCCCCTGGAATATGTCCTAAGTGCCAAAGAGGCCGACACTGGAAAAAAGAATGTAAATCCAAATTCGACCGTGATGGCAGATGCCTGTGGCCAGAAGACTCTGGGAGGGGTCAGCCCCAGGTCCCAAACATTCACAGGTTTACAAAACAGGAATCTGCAGAGAAGCTACAAACTTAAAACTGCCACTGTCCTATTGCCCCACCTGTGCTCCTCACCCTGCAAGTATAAATCCTGGAGGCTGAAATTCCAATCAGTTGTGGTGTATGCATGTTATTCATATAGCACTTTTTCCTATACAGCATTGCTTAATCATGTATACTAATTTTTAAGTACAAGTCTTTATATTAAGTTAATTTTTATGTTCACTGTCTCATTAAGTTCTCATTGTTCAAAATTAACAAAAGCGATGTTCTTGCGTTAAGGAGTGTTTGGGTGATGTCATTATATCATTATAAAGTGAATGTTTGCTGTTTCCTTTGTTAATGTACCCAAGTTGCAACTACATGTCTTTTGGAATATTTTGTAATGCTGAGGAAGCTGGAATACAGGCCTTCAGTTTAACGGCTGGATTTCACAATAATCACCAATTTCAAGGTCTTTTGTTGTGGTAGATGTTTAGCAAACTGACTTCATCTGTATATCCATTGCAACTTTTGGGAGCTTGGAATTCAAAGATACTAGGCTTTTGTAAATCTTGAGGGTTTTGTGGGGGGACATTTAATAAAAATGTGAAATTTTATCGTAAATAGTTTGGTATAAAATTGAACTCGAACACTATTTGATTATTTCAAGGTATAAGTTAATGTGATATTCATTGTCTACAAAGTGTTTGCATGTATTAATTGCATGTATTAATGTAATTCTTGTGTTTTTGGTTGGTTATCCAATCTCTCACTGCCTTTAATGTGTCAAGGTTTTGTATTTGTTTTAAAGATATTTGAGTGATGATCTCGCATCAATAACCAATTGTAATCTATCATGTGTTATGCTAATGTCAACAACAAATCTTGTTTCAGATATTTTTAGCTATCCTTAAAAAAGCATTTAAGAATTCAAAGGTTTCAAATCCTAGGGATTCCCTTGGTATTCTTACGAGGCCTCAAGAATGACAACGGATCTATCTCCCATTTTGTGGAGACAGTTGACCAGGCTATTGGATTATACTAAGATTATTGCCAAATAGCAAATGGAGTAAAATTTTATTGTGTCAAAACGTTGTATACATCCATGGAGTTGTGAAGGTTTAATTTTAGTTTGCGTTGCTAATTATGTATTCTTAACATGGCTGTATTGCTGGGAAGACTGAAATTTGCAATTTTAGATTGATGGAAGGATTTCATAGCATGATCAATGTTTTTGTCTGAGTTTCTTGGTTCAAAACTATTGACTTAATGGTTTCACTTACTGGTTTTTGGTGAACACTACTACTAAGCTTGGTTGAGAATAATATTTTTAAGTCTCCAAAAGTGTGTGTGTGTGTCTGTGTGTGTGCGCGCATACATGTGTGTCTTAACATTTTGTCCTAAAAAGTTGTTTCAAATTGTTATCATGTGTTGCTGTTTGTTTATCAAGAGCAGGTTGCCTTGGGGCTGTGGCAACCTGCAGCCACGCCCAGAGCTTTCTGATAGGATTGTAAAATCACAAAGATGTTAAAGTTATGCTTTAAAAGCAGAGGGGGGAATATGCTACCCCTGTAAATGCATTAATTTGGTCTTACTCACCTTAAATTTTGTTCAGATTTTGTCTCCTGGTGAGCACCAGCTCTGCGTCACTAGAGGCTGCTTGCAGGCCCAACACAGATGCCTTTGGTTTGATGGAGGAACCCAGCCACTCACAAGTGGAGAGGTCCTGACCCCTTGCTAACTGTGGGAAGAGGGTTTGTTTGTGTTTTTCCAGAAACTGAGCTGCAGCCTGTGTGGGTGCCAGCTGGTAATGTAAAGCCCTGGACTCCATTCAGCGGAGGAAGCGCCTGCAGTAAGACAAATTCGCGACTTCATTCTGAAAGATCCATCTCCATCAAGGAGACATTGGAGGAGGAGGAGGAGGCCAGACCCCTTCCAACACCGGGTGACGTGAGGGATCCTAAGAGATTGGTGCATCAAGCGCAACTGTCCTTGACATTATGATGCATTTGATAAACACTAATAATCCGTGGGAAAGGTTATGCTCTTGTCCCTAGAATTTCCTGATGGATCCTCAAAACTGGCTCATCTGACCTCGAAAGTGCTGCAACTCCCTTGAACTCAACGCTGCCCCTGGAGAAGATGGAACCCCCAGTGGAGCTGCCTCTAAGAACTGAAAAGCTAAATTTGTTTAATATTCCTCTGGTTCCACTACAGGTCAGGAGTGCAGAGAAATTCTCCACCTTCTTAGAATGTTTGAGGAAGACTTTAAGTGTAACTTGTTATTTATAGATTTTAATGACCTTAGACATTAGAAAAGCCATAGAAATTTGTGGTGGCATCCAAGGACGACTCTGACACCCTCTTAAAGGAGGTTGTGTGTATAGAGCAAGGGGGATCTCAGGGTGGAGCAGGAGGATAAGAGGAGCCCTCTATCCTAGTCCCGGAGACCCTCGGAGGCCTCCCATGTGCTTTCGCTGCAGAAGCAGTGGATATCTGCCTCATCAAGGACATCGAGAACCGTATCCCGACTGCCAAGGAGATCACAAGGAAGATGAGTGCCCTTGGAGGCCGAGAACTCTGAGGTCAGTCCTTTCCTATTGGATTTCTCACAAGGGATTGAAGCAGCCCAGTACCCTGCTCATAGGGTCTGGTGACCTGGGAACTTAAGCCAGGAGCCCCGGGAGGCACTCAGAGACAAAAGGATTGTAGGAGGAGCTTCCTCTAGCCCTTAACTAGTTCCAGCCTTGGCTCCCAGCCCTCTCTTACACCAACCATCAGGGTTGCTTGTGAGCTCCATGTAGAGTTAAATTCTTCCTCACTCATTAAATTGTTGGGGATTTCCCTGCTCACCTGCCTAAGACTTTTCTATTCTTCAATTGTTAAATGCAAAGTTCCGTAAAAACAGTGCTTAATCACTATAAACTGCAAAGTTTAAATTGGGTTAAGAATCTCCCTGAAAAGCTTTTATCAATTTAAAACTGTTAATGCTAAACAAGATGTAACTGTAAAGAACTTTGATGTTATGATTGAACTCAGCTGCTATGTATGTCAGTGTTGGTCTTTACACTGTTCCTGTGCCACTCTGATTTCGGTTAAACACAAAAGCATGTTACCTCGGCAGAAATTATATAATATGTAATATTGTTTCTCCCCATTTTTCTGCTCTTCCAAGAGCATGTTCCCCCTACATACATCTTTTAGGCCTAATTTTACAAAACACAGAAGGGGGATTTGTAGGAGGACATTGTGACCATAGAAGGTCAGTGAGCACAGGATTACAGTTGGTTGGACCTTATTGGATATCATTTGCATAAGAACAGTTGAGTGGACAGTATGTATATGAGATCACCTGGTGGAATATACAAGACAAAAGAGTTCCAAACAAAAGCATTGATGGTTTTGTTGATGTGCTCAATACTTCCTCCCTAATCCTGTATGAACCTCAGTGTATAAAGTCTGATGCTACTAATAAACTACGGCTTTTGACCATCAGTCAGGGTCCACGCGTGTTATTATCGGCTCCGTGCACCAAGTCCATCGCTGCGGGACAGCGACAGGTTCCAGGTTCCTGGCTTCGGATCGGCACAGCACTGTCTGTTGCTCTCACTTGGGGAATGAATCATTGGTTGGAAGATCTTCCTCTCTGTCTCTCCTCCTCTCTGTATATCTGACTTTGTAATAAAAATAAATAAACCTTGAAAAACAAATAAGCAGCAGTCAAGTGAATGATTTTCACCACAGCCTCTGCCCCTTTTTGATGCAAGGCTGTCTGCCAGTGCCACTTGTCCTGGTAGCTGATTTCCCCTGGAAGGTGCCAGCGACTTCAACCCCCAATGACCATGCCAGCACTGCATGTGCAGGCTTACTCAGCAGCTGAGCGACTCACCTCTAGGTTGCTGTCCCTACATGCCACTCCAGGGCTAAAAGAGCTTGTGCCTAGATCCCCAACAATCCTAACCCACCTGTCAGCCCTTCCAGGGACAGCTGGGCTGTGCTGGCCCACAGTGAGTCTCTACAATGACCCCTCCCATAAGCCATCTGCAACACGGCCAGGTGGTCTTAGCCAGTGCCCCAAGTGCTCACAGCCGCTGCTGCACCCCTCTTGGGCCAGGATAGTTTTGCCAAAGTCCCTAGCATCGCTTCTCAGCCTACCCTGACACCCCACATGCTGCTCTAGGGCCAGGTTGGCTTGGCCACAGCCATCCCCACAGAAGAATAGGTGAACCTGCTGGACATGCCTGTCAGTCCAGGGCCCAGTGACCTTGGTCATGCACCTCTTTTCCCCCTACCCCTATGAACCTGTAGCATGTCTGCCCAGTCACAGCTCTAGTGCCAGGCGAGCTGGGCAACGATCCTGTTCACTCACACAGCCTCTCCCTGGGTCGGGTATGCTGGACTGGCCACTGGCCCGGGGTTCCCATCACTACGCCCCCTGCTCCAGGGTGGAGCCAGTCTCTCCCAGCCCTCTTGCAAGACACTCAGCCTGCATTCCATGGTCAGACCCACCCATTATCCTTCACTTCCTCTAGCACTCCTGCCCTGTCCCCTACTGCAGGAACTTCCAGTCCTCCTGGCCCTCTGCATCCCAGGTTGCTGAAGGCAAACAGAATCAATCTGCCTGCTCACCCTGCACCTCTAGCACCCATCAGGATAGTACTCCAGGATCACGCCAGCATCAATGGAGCCCACGCTCCTCTAGCCTGCCTGCTGAATGCTCCAGAGCTTCAGGGACTAGGTCGATGATCCCGGAGCCTCTAGCCTTCCCACTATGCCTGCCACTCCAAGGTCAGGCAAATTCTGCCTGCAATCCACCGCATCCACCAAACACACACACACACACACACACACACACACACACACACACACCCCGGCAGGCTGTTCTGCTTGCTGCAGCAGAACCAGGTAGGCTCTGCCAGCCACCCAGTGCCCCTAGCAGGCTCCTCGCCCACCTGAGGCTCCATGAACTTGCCCTGCTCAGGCAGCTCACACACCACTGCTGAAAGGACCTGCTGTTTGAGCCAGCGTCTCCTGTGCCCCAAGCCTGCCTGCTGTCCATTTCGCCAACAATCAATGCTCCAGCCCCCTCTTCCCAGCTTGTCTGCAAGTCATCCAGGGTCAGGTGGACACAGCTGGTGCCTCACGCCCCTCTAGGCCTTCCTCATCCACAGTCCCCTCCTGAGGTTCTAGGGCTAGGCCTATTTAGAGGTTGCCTCACAGGCCCAGCATGCACGCCATGCACTCTAGGGCCATGTCATCCAAGCCGCCTAGGCCAGTGCATCCTGCACAGCATCGTTAGCTTGCAGGCTGCGCAGTCTCACCTACTTTAGCATCACACACAGCACCCCAACTCTGGGCCTTTGCCTGGACCCTATCAGACAGCATGCCATGCAATCCCAGTCCTCCCACTGTGCCAGCTGCTCACTCAGACCACACCCTGTGAGTCCACCGACTGCCCACCATCCACTGTCTCACCAGGGATATGCTGCCCTGATTGCCACTGCAAAACCAGGCTGAGGACAAACCCCATCAGCTGCAATCTGCCTGCCACGAGCTTCAGGGCCACGTGTGCTTGAACAGTGACTCCACCCTGCCCGCTGTCCAATCCTGGGCCAAGAGGGCTTAGCTGGCACCCCCATGCTTGCTGGGCACAAACACTGTTGTGCTCCAGGGACAAGGGGTCAAGACAACAAGCCAAGGACCCAAGTTGTCCACTGGCAGTTTTTACAGGGCCAGTGTACTCTACACCTGCTCTTCCCCCACCATCTACTTCAGAGCCAAGTTGTCCTGGCCAGTGTCCCTGCTCCCACAGCACTGTAGTCGTCCACTTCAGGACCAAATTTTGCTGGGGGAAGGGTGAGCCTCTAACATGCTCCCTCTGTCTCCCCATTTGCCCATCCAGGGCCAGCCATGGTGAGCCAGTGCCATTGCACCTCTAGCCCAATCGCATTGTCACACTGTCCACCATCTGTTGCTGAGAACCAGTCGGGCTCAGTCAGTGATCCTGTTCCCTCAGTGCTGGGTCCCTTCTGCCAGCCACCCTGCCCTGTCGGCCACCCTGCATGCCTTGAGTCCCCCACCCCACAACATGCCCACCGCATCAGATTACTTGTCCTTCCAGTGGTGTGTCCCACATCCATAGCCCTTCTGCAAGCTCCTCCAGGCCAGGCCAGCTGGGCAGCCCCAACATTCAACTCTAGCCTGTCTGCCCATGAGGACTTCCTGCTGGCCCAGGGCAAGGTGGGCTAGAGTTGCAAGGCATTTGAAGCATAACAAGCAGCAAGAACCTTGTTCTTGTCTCACAAGACACAATTTTCATACAGACAACTCTAGTTTGCAAAGCAGGATTTATTTAATAAGAGGAAGGAAAATAGTTGCTGCCCTAGTGGCAGGATGGGGTCCAAGGGAGGAAAGACCATAGAAAATGGTAGAAATAGTGTCTTTTATGCACTGTCTCAGGGAGGGTTTCACATGAATCACCCCGGAGGAGAGAAAAAACTTATTCGCAATGGGCAGTAATGTCTACCACCTTGCCCAGAAAAAAGAGGGTCAGACTTGTGGCTTCTTTCTTGTGGCTAGGGTAGGCAGCCAGTTCAGGGTCACCAGCTTGAAAGACACAGCCCCCACTCCATCTAGGCTTTCCCTTCTGCCCACCTGGGACAGTCACCATCATCACCTGGAACCTGAGAGGGGGAGGTATTGCATTGCTGTGTAAACACTCCCCTCACAAACCCCAATAAAGGCTCCCTATTGGGAGGGTCTCACTCTCTTGGTCATGTGCTTCCGTGGCTCCGAAACTCTGACTCTAGGCCTCCCAGAACCTGTCTGAGGACAGGTAACCCCTGTGCATGGCTGCTGTGTGTCTGTGTTCCTCACTTTCTGTTCACTGTTTGAACATAACAGTGAAGATGTTACTTCTAAGATACTTTGTATTATTAACGTGTTTACTTTCCAGAGTTATGTTGATGTCTGCAGCCTTGTAAGTCTGTCCTGGCTGTTCGCTGTATATCTCTTTAGGATAACTTATATTGCTGGGGAAGCTGGGACATAGGTCTTTAGATTAACAGACAGACATCTGAGTATTGACCATTTCTGCCTCTCAAGCTTTCCATTCAGAGTGTATTGCCACATGGACTTGGCATTTGTTAATTTCTAGTGGGCCCTGTTATCACCAAACTTGGTTAACAAAGACTCCTTAATAAACCTGAGACATGCCCGACATGATCTTGCTTGCACCCCACAACACCATCCTGGAGATAAGCTGAAAGCTGAAGTGCAATTCCTTTGACAGTGACCCAGAGATGAGGTTAGTGTGAGCCACATCTCACTGCGTTTGACGTGACAACAGCTGTGAAGGAGGATTAACATGCTGATTCTATCCCTGTGTTCCCTCCCCAGAGGAAGGGAACAGGAAGGACATGGAAATAGGGGAAGACCCTGTTCTCACAGTTTAAAGGGGCCAGGAGATCCAGTCTGACTCCTCACACACTACTCCATTGCCTTCATGTCCACAACTGCCTTCTGCTTGCTACAGGGTCAGGCAGGCTAGGCCAGCCTCTCCTTTCATTAAGCATGCCTGCCCACCATCCCGCTTGACACTTAGGGACCACACCAGCTCACGTGATGCCCACCATGTCCCCCTGCCTACCTGTTCGTGGCTATAGGGCCAGGTGGAAAACCATCCACAAGCCTTTAACAAGCAGGCCCTCCAGCCCTGCTCACTGCTTGAAGCCTAGGCCAGTTCTGTGGACCAACCACACACACCAAGCAGTCCACCAGCTGCCCTGTTTGCCACATCAGTTCTAGGCTGGCTCTAACACAGACCCTGCCACCTCTGCCATCCACCTTGATCCTCAGGTCTAGCCTCACTCTCCCTGGACCCACAGTGCCTCTAGAATTCCTGTCTTGGTTGCTGCAGCACACACAGGTCTTCTGGGCAGGAAAAACCTGTGCTTCCACCCCGCCTATCATGCCTCGCTCAGGCTACTCCTGGTGGCTCTTCCTGCCACTCCAGGGACAGACTGGCTTGGCCAGAATAACATGCCACAAAACGCAGCCACCCCACTAACGAGCTGTGGCATGCCAGGTCAGATGGGCCCAGATGGCACTTACCGAGCTCCCAGCCTGCTTGTCAAACCCTCCAGGGTTTCGAAGGCTCTGCTACCATCCCATCAACCCCAACATGCATGTAGCAAGCCTGTCCATCTGCCCCATCAGCAGCTCAAGGCCAGCCTGGCTCAGCCAGTAACCTGCTCTCTCTGACTGCCGCCGACCCACCAGACTCCTCAGGACTGGTCGGGACTGCTCAGCTGCTGACACACTGGTACTCTGCGCCTCTGACTATCAGCCCTGATAACATGCCCACTGTTCCAAGGCCAGGACAGGCCACTTGGGCCAGTGTATAAGCACTCCATCCTGCAGGCACCACACTCTTTCTGAAGCTCCAGGCCTGCTTGTCCTGTGCCCACCATGCCTCTAGCACTCCTGCCAATGCCTCTAGTGCCAACGCCCTGCAAGACTACTCCAGGCTCACACCAACTCTCCCATGCCCCTGATGTCCCTCCCTCCCTACACCACCTGCTCTTCAGGACCACACAGGCCCTTCCAGCATCCCCACACACCCAGCATAACTGTCCTGCTGGTCCCCTGGCTGTTGCAGAACCGGACCAACTTGGATGGCAACCCTACGCCCAGACCCACCAGCCAGCCTCTCCAGGTCCAGGTGTGCTCAGCCAGTTATGCCTGCACCACCGCCACCCCAGCACTCAATGCTGTCTGCTGTATCACCAGGGCCTCAAAACCTGGCATCCCCAACACAACTAGCCAGCCTGACCTGCCTCACAGCAGCTGCCCCAGGGCCAGGCACAGTCACTCAGCCACCCGGCACACCCAGCAGACCATTAGCCCACCTCCTGCTTTCACTGTGCCAGTAGCAAATCTAGCAATCCCACCCTGCCTATTAATATAAAGACAATCTGGATGCACTGGCAACCCTAGCACTCTAGCCTGCCCAGCCCGTGGCAGTGGCTGCTGTTACAGAGCCAAGGCACTTTGGACAGCGCCCCCTCTGCCTTCAACCCCCAGATTTCCACTCCAGGGCCAGGCCACATCACTAACATCCATAAACCCCCCACTCCACTCCAACCCACATTCTGAGCAAGCCTTCAAGCCACTCCAGAGCCAGGCTGACTTAGCTGAATCCCAGCTTCCTGCTCTAGGCCACACCTGTTCTGTGGCTGCTTCACAAGCCCTGAGCACCCACCCCAAGCCTGGGGACATGGCTATGGTCCTCTAACATGTAGCCTGCCCACTGCCCTGCTTGGTACTCCAGGACCAGGCAGACTTGGCCAGTGACACAGAGCCATCTTCAGGGGACTCTCCTGACTGCCACTCCAGAGGCAGCTCTGTTCACCCTGCGCCCACCATGCATCTCCCACTTCCACCATAACTGCTACTCCAGGTCCAGGTAAGGGACTAACTCTGGGATCAGGGGCTGGCATCTTCCTTGGCCCATGTTGCTTCCCTCCATTTACTACCTCTCTCCTGTTCCCCACAAACTAGCTGTCTGGGCTATGGTCTTCCAGAGATGCGTACAGGTTCCCAGTGGGTAGTTTCCTCTGTTTTTGCTCTGTGGCCCCTGTCTTTGCTGTTCGTGTGTGGCTGGATGCGGAGACTCATCACCCTTACTCTGCTGGTGCTTGCAAGATGGACTCCTGGTGCCATTTCCTGTGTGACTTCATCCCACAGCCTGCTGTGACCCAGCACAGGGTTTGACACAGGGCCAGCTGCACACTCCTGTCTGTCTGTCTCAGGCCATGCTGGTGGGCACCTGCACCTTCCTGGAGGTCACAGTACAGGGAACAAGGGACCCTCCACTGAAGGCATGGCAGATTGATTGATTTGAAAGGCATGGTAACACAGGGAAAGAGATCTTCCATCAGATGGTTTATCAAATGTTTCAGAAACTTAGGGGTATTACAGCGAAGTGTTAAGGCCATTAACATTATCAACAAAGAGAGATTGTTTGCAAAATATTTTAGTCAGTTAAGAAAATGATCAAATGATTGGGCCCGGCGACGTGGCCTAGCGACTAAGGTCCTCGCCTTGAAAGCCCCAGGATCCCATATGGGCGCCGGTTCTAATCCCAGCAGCTCCACTTCCCATCCAGCTCCTTGCTTGTGGCCTGGGAAAGCAGTTGAGGACGGCCCAAAACTTTGGGACACTGCACCCGCGTGGGAGACCCGGAAGAGGTTCCAGGTTCCCAGCATCGGATCAGCGCACATCGGCCCATTGTGACTCACTTGGGGACTGAATCATCGGACGGAGGATCTTCCTCTCTGTCTCTCCTCCTCTGTGTATATCTGGCTGTAATAAAATGAATAAATCTTTAAAAAAAAATGATCAAATGATATGTAAAGATTCCAGAGAATCTTAATGGTGGAATAAACATCAAACTGATTGACAGTAAAGACCCTGAATCAAAGTAACATACTTGAATCCAGTACAATAGCCTAGTGGCTAAATCCTAGCCTGGCATGCCAGGGATCCATTATGGGTGCCAGTTTGTGTGTGAGCAGCTCCACTTACATTCCAGCTTCCTGCTTGTGGCCTGAGAAAGCAGTAGTTTTGGGGTAAAATCCTTGAAACTCTGCACCCATGTGGGAGTTCTGGAGCAGGCTGCTGGCTCCTGGCTCCTGGCTTCAGATCAGCTCAGCTTTGGCTGTGCTTGCCACTTGCGGAGTGAACCAGTGGATGGAAGATATTTATCTCTCTCCTTCTCTCTGTAGATCTGACTCTACAATAAAAATAAAATAAAATTTATGATGTCACTAATATTCTCCTGCTACACACACACACACACACACACACACATTCTCTCTCAACCTCTCTCTACATATATATGTATATTTAGTAGAGTCTGTCAGTTAAGAAAACACTTGGATTCAAAGGAATCAAAATGCAATAGGAGGGACCCGGCGGCATGGCCTAGTGGCCATAGTCCTCGCCTTGAACACCCCGGGTTCCCATGTGGGCGCCAGTTCTAATCCCGGCAACCCTTACTGCCATGACTCACTGGCTCTGGAATGCACCATGTGTGTACTGGGTGCACATGTGAATACCAACCAAGCAGCATGTGGCGCTGAGAGACCTGTGAGCAAGGGTTGAGGGGTGGACTGGCCTAGGTGGCTTGGGTGATGTGGCCCTGGAGCAGATAGAGTGCATGCTCAGGCTGTGAAGTGCTGTCTGAACAGGCCTGGCCCTAGATCAGCAGTAGGGGGCAATGGTGAGGGAGGGTTAGATGTGCATGGAGCACCAGTTGAGCCCACCTGATCCTGGAGTGGTTACAGGCAAGCTAGGAAAGATGGGTGGGGTTAAGGGGAGCAGGGTTGTAAATGGAGTACAAATATGTCAGGCAGGGGCACGGGGGATACTAGCTAAATGTGCACCAGTGGTCTATGGGCTACCTGGCAGGTCAAATCAACCTTGCCCTGGAGCGGCAGGTGGGCAAGCAGCCTGTTGGGGGTACAATATGACTGGCAGAACCCACCTGGTTTTACAGCAGCAAGTGGAGCAGGTGGGCAGGTGTGCTGGGGTCTTGGGAAGAGTGGGCCTGGCCCTGGAGCACTTCAAGGCCTAGAGGTGTAGGGGGGTCATCAGACTGGCCCTTTTGGCTCTGGAGCAAGTGACAAGTGGGTAAAGAGAGCAAGGGCACCATGCAAGCTGGCCAGGCCCTGGAGTGGCCATCCTGGGGCGTGTTAGAGGTGCAAGACACATGGCAAGCACTAGCTGATTCTACCTGCTCTTGAGATACCTGCGGCAAGGAGGGTCTGGTGGGTTAGAGATAAGGTGTCTCTCTCCAAGCAAGCCTGTCCCTGCAGCAGGGAGCAAGGCATGAGTGCTAGGGGAAGTGTAGGTGCTGAGTGGGGTGGTCTGGCATTGGAATGCAGGCAGAGTGTGGTGCATGAAGACTGGGGTCCATGTACGCTGGCCCAGGAGGCCTGGCTCCACCCTGGACAACAGGTCATTGTGTCGGGTGGGGTGGGGGTGCAGAGGAGGCAGAACCAGCCGAGGCTACCAAGTGTGATAGTGGCTGGTGGGCAAGAGGCTGTCTGAAGAAATAGATGGCCGAATTGGCCTGGCCATAAAGCTGTGGACTGGGTGGGTGTACTACAGGTTCATTGGGAATATAGGCAAGGGGTGGGCGCAGCCTAACAGCCTGGGCCTGGATCCAGTGCCAGCAGGTTGGCGGAGTATACCTGTTGTGGGGCAGGTTGCTGTGGCAAAAATGACCTAGCCTTAGAGCAGCCTGCAGGGTGACAGGGTGGGCTGAGATGTGGCTCAGGGGACACCGGCAGAGCTGTCTTGGAGCAGGCGAGGGTGGCTGTGTGCAAGTAAGGCGCTGGCTGAGATCATCTGGCCCTGGTGCAGTGGGCTTGTGGGAGGGGGCATGCTAGAGACTCACTGTGGGGCAGCATAGCCCAGCTGGGCCTGGATGGGCTGGCATGCGGGTTAGGGTTGTTGGGGACACTGTCAGAACCTGATGAGCCTGCAGTGGCATGCAGGACAGGCTGGCCTCAGATGCAGCTCACAGTGGCTCAGCAGACAGGACTGCATCCCTGCCTAAGTGAGCAAACTGGAAATCAAAGCACCAGGACATGACAGAGAATGAGCTCTGGGAAGCAGCCTGCTTACACTTCACAGGGAGACCCACACTCAGCAGCTTCCCCACCTTCCCAGGCATAGGGGATCACTCTCACTGAGGACACAGTGCACAAGGGGGCTCACTGAATTGACTGAGAATTCTAAGCAGCCAGAAATGTGACAGTGTGGGCCTGGGAACTCCTCACAGCCTGCAGTGTCTCCTCCAACATTTAGCTCTCTGCTGCAACCACACATTTAAGATGAAGTGAAGGCTGTGGCCTCTGTGATTTTTTTTTTTAATACCAGATGTGTTATGTTTGCTTAATATCAATTTGCCACCAACGACTCATTACAGAACAATTCAGTTATTTCATCATCTACAATTAATACAGGCCTCAGGGTCAATGCTCTATCTCTATACACAGATGCAGGTTAATGTTAGTGAACAGCAGGTGTCAGCTCTTTTGGATCTTTTGTCCCCTTTAAGAAGTTATGTAGGGGGTCCAGCGCAGTATCCTAGCAGCTAAAATCCTCCTCCTGCATGGGCCGAGATCCCATGTAGGTGCCGGTTTTAATCCCAATGACCCTCCTTTCCAATTCAACTCCCTGCCTGTGGCCTGGGGAAGCAGTGGAGGACAGACCAAAGCCTTGGGAACCTGCACCTATGTGGGAGACCCAGAAGAGGCTCTGGGCTCCTGGCTTTGCATTGGTGCAGCTCAGGCCTTTGCAGTCGCTTCAGGAGTGAATCAATGAACAGAAAATCTTCATCTCTGTCTCTCCTCTCTGTGTATCTGCTTTCCAAAACAAAATAATAATAAAATGATATTTTTGAAAAGACTCTTATTCCAGACATTGAGCACAAATGATACTAACTTTTTAGTAAACAAATCAAATACACTCACATTTTTTTATTACCCTTTGTGCCACCAGAATTAGACCACCGCAAATATTCCCAGAAATAACTTATGAAACCAGTCACAAATACGCTCACAAATTGAGAAGTGTGTAGGCCACCAAATTTTCACCTTCACAAAGATTCTTTCTTGGTACAAATTATCCTCTGACTAAACCAACTTGTGGCTGCAAAATGAAACTGCTGTGTATCCCAAGCTCACTACCCTAGGATGTACCTGGGCCTTTGCCAAGGTTTTACTCCTTAGCTAGCCAAGGCTGAGAGAACCCAGGGTACATCAATCATTTCTTTAGATTATATTATTATGTCACCAAGGGATGGAGCTCAGGATGGGTAAAGAATATATTAATGTTCCAAGCGGTTAACTATATAAAACAGATGGACCACTATAAACGCTCTCCAGTTTTAGGGCATCAGCTGCCACTCTGAATGATAACCCCCAATCTACTGCTATCTTTCAGGGGGAATGAGTGAGAAAGAGGATAACATAGCCATTTTGTTTGTTACAAACCGTTTTGAAACTCAGACACAGAAAATAAGTGTAGGGAGGGCCATGTAATTGTTTGAATGAGGGATCAAAAGTTGAGGAGTGGGCCTGGTGATGTGGCCTAGCGGCTTAAGTCGTCGCCTTGAATGCCCCGGGATCCCATATGGGTGCCGGTTGTAAACCCAGCAGCTCTACTTCCCATCCAGCTCCCTGCTTGTGTCCTGGGAAAGCAGTTAAGGATGGCCCAAAGCTTTGGGACCCTGCACCCGTTTGGGAGACCCGGAAGAGGTTCCAGGTTCCCAGCATCGGATCAGCGCAGCACCGGCCTGTTGCGGCTCACTTGGGGATTGAACCATTGGATGGAAGATCTTCCTCTCTGTCTCTCCTCCTCTCTGTACATCAGGCTATCCAATAATAATAAAATCTTAAAAAAAAAAAAAAGTTGAGGAGTTTCTAACAGCTTCATTAAGTTTTTTTCTTATTTACTGGGCAGAATTTTAAATCCACTCTCTCACTTCCCACATGCCTGCCACAGCCACAAGACCCAAAATAAGTCAGGTTTTTCACACTGCTACCCAAGCCACTGTCTGCTGCCTCCCAGCCTGGGCAGTAGCTGCACACTGCATTGGCACAGAACTGAAACCCAGGCATTCTGATGGAGACACAGGAGTCCCAATGTCATCTGAACCACTGTCACACACACCCACACAGGGCAGTGAGGACTTCCTGTGCTGTGTCAGGTGGGCATTCACTGCTTTTCTCCCATGCCTGCTGTTCACAGCAAACAGTTCTTCTAAAGAGCTAATGCTAAAAAAAAAAAAAAAAAAAAAAAAAAAAAAAAAAAAAAAAATTGTTCAAGTCCTGGCTGTCAGCAGACATTTGGGAAGGGAATCCGTGGGAAATATTTATTTCTGTCACTCAGCTATTTAAATACATATTAATAAAATAAATCCATCTCGCAAAAAAAAAAAATAAGAGCGAATACTTATTCTGTGAGATAGAAAAGAAAAAAGACAACTTACTGAATTGTATCTTGGAGGAAATAGTGACTCCTGTTGTGATTTTTCAGGACACAGAGCAGCACTTGGCATTGAGACAAGAGTTCTGGACATTCACAGATTTATTCCCTGCCTTAATGCTCTCTGCTGAACCTGACTTATTCCCTCTACAACTCATGGGGACATTTAAACCCAATTGTGAGAACTTAAGGGAATGGGTGACAACATACCAGAAGCCATCAGGACAAATCAGTAGTGCTGCCTTCACAGCTCCTTCAGCAGGTCCTTCTAGAGAAGCCCCTTTGCGTGAGTCCCCGTGCACTCCCTTGGCTTGTCTACAAGGTCGCTGTGCCACCCCAGGCCTCTGCCAAGCACAGCGCCAGCGCCACATGCTACCCCTCAACCTTGCAGCAAAACTCGCAGGAAAACAAGGCTGTTTGTTCTAACTGCTGGAGTCTGTGCTGCTCTGGTGTCAGCAACAAGAAAACTGCCCCAGACCCTTAGGAGGAGCTTCACTGAGGACTGAGCTGGGGGCTCGAGACGCTGTGGCTCAAATCAGGAAAATAAGGGCAAAATAAAAAATAAATCCTGCCCAACATGAAGGTCGCACTGTCCCAGGCACTCTCCCCTCCTCACTGCACAATGGGTTCAACTGGGAGGCCTAGTGTTCAAGGTCAGTGCTGCAGAGTGAGGACCCCAAGGGCCCCCTCCTGGCCCCCGCCCGCCCGCCCCGGGGCCTCAAGGGATGCTCTCACACACTCACCCTTCCCAGCTTCTCACGAGTCGGAGGTCCTGCAGAGGCTCCTTCAGGGAGGGAGCTCACAGAGACGCACTGGCTCAGCCACCTGCGCCTCTCCACCAGCACAACCAGCAACGCGGATATGGCAGCGCCCACAACAACCTCCCGCCTAGTTTCACAGGGCTTCCTGGGCACCCCTGATTGGACCGCTCTCACAACTACACATGACGTCACAATGCGCAGCCAATCACAATCACAAAGCAAGACAGTTAGGATTCTGGAGGGAGGGGGAGTGAGGGTCGGGGCTTCACCTCAGGCTGGAAGTGGCCTCCTCTCTTGCAGTTTGAGCCTTCCAACAGCAGGGGCCGCTGTCGCCTCTCACATCAGTCCACCTCAGATACACCTCACTGAATATTCCATGGTTTCTGGGACTTTTCTTCACATTGGCTTTTTTACCCAGCAGTTCATTTTTTAAATGCAGATCTGTGCCCGGCGAGGTGCCCTGGAAACTAAAGTCCTTGCCTTGAACACAGCAGGATCCTGTATGGGTTTCAGTTCTAATCCCGGCGCATCCTGCCTGCCCATCCTGCTCCCTGCTTGTGCCATGGGAAAGCAATTTGAGCACAGCCCAAAGCCTTGGGATCTGGAGGATTTTCCTGGATTCTGGCTTTGGATCGGCGCAGCTCCCGTTGATGTGATCACTTGGGGAGTGAGTCAATGGACAGAACAACTTCCTCTCTGTCTCTCCTCCATTCTGTATATCTTACTTTGCAATGAAAATAAGTAAATTTTTAAGAAATATATATAACTGAAGAATATTTGAAAATATGATATAAATTAATCTTTTCAATCTCATTTCTCTGACTATTGTTCAGTTTCTGGTCTGTATTTTTTGTTTTCATAGTGTTCCTTATCTGTTTCTTATTAGTACATAGTAACTTGATTGTATATATTGATCTCCTGTCCAGAAATCTAGCTTGATTCTCTCATCATTTTAAGTTCGATTTTCCAACAAAAGGCCCGTTAGTGTACATTGATAGTATTGTGGCTTAAAACATGACCATTCTGCTCTAATTTCCTTTCTGTGTTTAATTTTCTGATTACACATTCACAGCAATGTATAAGAGACATAGTGAGAAGAGGGCTTGTCCTGATTCAATCGAGCAAAAGAAAACCTGCAGTGACATATGTAATACATATTTCCTATGTTATATTATGATATGTTACGTTATGTTATGTATTTTTGTAACTTAGTTTCCACAACTTATGACTTTTGGTTTCTGTTTTAAAACATTTGATTTAGGGATGTTTTAAAAATGTTGGAAAGTCAGATATACAGAGAGGAGGAGAGACAGAGGAAGATTTTCCACCTGCTGATTCACTCCCCAAGCAGCCACAAAGGCTGATGCTGCACAAGTCTGAAGCCAGGAGCCCAGAGCCTCCTCCAGGTCTCCCATAGAGGTATAGGACACCAAGGCTTCAACAGCTCTTGCAGCCCACAAGCAGGGAACTGGATGGGAAGCAGGGCTGCTGGGATTAGAACTGGTGCTCAAATGCAATCCCAACACACACAAGGCAAGGCCTTTAGGCCTTTAGGCTATTACCCGGCACCTATTTTAATACATCTGACTCCTAAGTATTTCAGAAAATCCTCTCATAATCTTGTAAATGATTACAAGCTTTATGAAGGATGATGTTTATATCGCAGAAATTTATTAATTCCAAGGTATTTCTTTCTTAATGACTTACTAGTTTTATTTGATATTTACTTATTTATGTATTTATTGGAAAGACAGATTTACATAGAGAAGAAGAGACAAGAAAAAATCTTGCATCCATCTGCTGGTTCCCTTCACAAGTGGCTACAACAGCCAGGACCGTGTAGATCTGATGTCAAAATCCTCATCCAGGTATTGCATGTGTGTGCAGGGTCCCAAGGCTTGCTACCATCCTCGACTGCTTTCCCAGGCCACAAGCAGGGAGCTGGATGGGAAGTGGAGCTGCTGGTATGAACAGGCAACAATACAGGATCCCAGCACACATACAAGCCAAGGATTAGTCACTGAGCCATCGTTCCAGACCCCTATTATTTGTTAATTTTGCTAATGCATTGCCACAGTGGCTGGTTTTCACTAAATGTAGCACAAGCTTAAGACTATAAATGGACCCCACCTACTGGGCTGATTTATGTGACATGTTCTGTGTTTCCTCCTGGGTTTTAGAAACTTATACAAGGCTTACCTGCCTTCTCGTGTCTCGAACCACAGCCCCCTCCTGAGGTTCTAGGGCTAGGCCTATACAGAGGTTGCTTCACGGGACCCAGCATGCACACCATGCACTCTAGGGTCATGTCATGCAAGCCACCTAGGCCAGTGCATCCTGCACAGCGCCCTTAGCTCCCAGGCCTCGCATCCCCACTCACTGTATGCTCCAGGGTTAGGCAGGTTCAGCTAGCATCACACACCCCGCACCCCAACTCTGGGCCTTTGCCTGGGCCATATCAGAGACAGCATGCCATGCTTCCCAGTCCTCCCACTGTGCCAGCTGCTCACTCAGACCACATCCTGTAAGTCCCCATGCTACCCATCATCCACTGTCTCTTCCAGGGCCATGCTACCCTGATTGCCACTGCAAAACCAGGCCAAGAACACAACCCGATCAGCTGCAACCCACCTGTCAGGAGCTCCAGGACCATGTGTGCTTGAACAGCAACTACATCCTGCCCGCTGTCCAATCCTGGGTCAAGAAGGCTTAGCTAGTACCCCCATGTGTGCCCGGCACACACACTGTTGTGCTCCAGGGACAAGGGTCACAACAACAAGCCAAGGACCAAAGGCACCCACTGGCAGCTTTTTCCAGGCCCAGGCAGGAGCAGCCGGTGCACTCTACACCCACTGTCCTCCCACCATCTACTTTAGAGCCAAGTTGTCCTGGTCAGTGTCCCTGCTCCCATAGCACTGTAGTCGTCCACTTCAGGGCCAAATTGTGCTGGGGGAAGGATGAGCCTCTAACATGCTCCCTCTGTTTCCCCACTTGCCCAGGGCCAGCCATGGTGAGCCAGTGCCAGTGCACCTCTAGCCCAAGCACACTGTCACACTGTCCACCATCTGTTGCCGAGAGCCAGTCAGGCTCAGACAGTGATCCAGCTCCCTCAGTGCTGGATCCCTCCAGCCGGCCACCCTGCCCTGTCGGCCACAGGCTGCGTGCCTTCAGTCCCCCACCCCACAACACCCCACCGCATCAGATTACTTGTCCTTCCAGTGGTGTGTCCCACATCCATAGCCCTTGGGCAAGTTTTGTATTATTAACGTGTTTACTTTCCAAACTTCCAGGAGAGGTGAGGCCTAGCAGTAATGGAATGTGGGCAGAGAAGGCAGGGAAATGGGAAGGTCTGCAGCCTTGTAAGTCTGTCCAGACTGTTCACTGTATGTCTCTTAGGATAACATATTACTGGGGAAGCTGGAACATAGGTCTGTAGATTAACAGACAGACTTCTGGATATTGACCATTTCTGCCTCTCAAGCTTTCCATTCAGAGTGTATTGCCACATGGACTTGGCATTTGTTAATTTCTAGTGGGCCCTGTTATCACCAAACTTGGTTAACAAAGACTCCTTAATAAACCTGAGACATGCCCGGCATGATCTTGCTTGCACCCCACAACACCATCCTGGAGATAAGCTGAAAGCTGAAGTGCAGTTCCTTTGACAGTGACCTAGAGATGAGGTTAGTGTGAGCCACATCTCACTGCGTTTGACATGACAACAGCTGTGAGGGAGGATTAACATGCTGATTCTATCCCTGTGTTCCCTCCCCAGAGGAAGGGAACAGGAAGGACATGGAAATAGGGGAAGACCCTGTTCTCACAGTTTAAAGGGGCCAGGAGATCCAGTCTGACTCCTCACACACTACTCCAGCGCCTTCATGTCCACAACCGACCTCTGCTTGCTCCAGGGTCAGGCAGGCTAGGCCAGCCTCTCCTTTCATTAAGCATGCCTGCCCACCATCCTGCTTGACACTTAGGGCTCACACCAGCTCAAGTAGTTCGCACTGTGTCCCTCAGCCTACCTGCTGGTGGCTATAGGGCCAGGCCAGGTGGAACAGCATCCACAAGCCTTTAACACGCAGGCCCTCCAGCCCTGCTCACTGCTTGAGGCCAGCTCTGTGGACCAACCACACACACAAAGCACTTCCCCCCAGGTGCATTGTTGGCTGCTTCAGGTCTAGGCTGGCTCTGCCAGGGAACCTGCACCCCTGCCCTCCATCTTGTTCCTCAGGGCTAGCCTCACTCTCCCTGGACCCACAGTGCCTCTAGAATTCCTGCCTTGGTTGCTGCAGCACACACAGGTCTTCTGGACAGGAAAAACCTGTGCTTCCACTGCGCCTATCATGCCTCGCTCAGGCTACTCTGGATGGCTCTGCCTGCCACTCCAGGGACAGACTGGCTTGGCCAGAATAACATGCCATAAAACACATCCACCCCACCAACCAGCCTTGGCATGTCAGGTCAGATGAGCCCAAATGGCACTTCCCGAGCTCCTAGACTGCTTGTTAAACACTCCAGGGTTTGGAAGGCTCTGCCATCATCCTGTGAACCTCAACATGCCTGAAGCATGCCTGTCCATCTGCCCCATCAGCAGCTCAAGGCCAGGCTGGCTCAGCCAGCAACCTGCTCTGACAGCTGCTGAACCACCAGACTCCTCAGGACTGCCCACCCCCTTGGCACTCTGTGCCTCTATCAGCCCTGATAACATGCCCACTGTTCCAAGGCCAGGACAGGCCACTTGGGCCAGTGTACAAGCACTCCATCCTGCAGGCACCACACTCTTTCTGAAGCTCCAAGCCCACTTGTCCTGTGCCCACCATGCCTCTAGCACTCCTGCCAATGCCTCTAGCGCCAACCCCCTACGAGTCTACTCCAGGGACAGGCCAACTCCCCATGCCCCGATCTCCCTCCCTACACCACCTGCTTCAGGGCCACACAGGCCCTCCCAGCATCCCCACACACTGAGCACAACTGCCCTGCTTGTCCCCTGGCTGTTGCAGAACCGGACCAATTTGGATGTCAACCCTACACCCAGACCCACCAGCCAGCCTCTCCAGGTCCAGATGTGCTCAGCCAACCATGCCTGCACCACCGCCATCCCAGCATTCAATGTCATCTGCTGCATCACTAGGGCCTCAAAACCTGGCACCCCCAACACAACTAGCCAGCCTGACCTGCCTCACAGCAGCTGCCCTAGGGCCAGGCACAGTCACTCAGCCACCCGGCACACCCAGCAGGCCATTGGCCCACCTGCTGCAGTCCCTGTGCCAGTCGCAATACTAGCACTCCCACCATGCCCATTCCTACAAGCACAGGCTGGCTGCGCTGGCCACCCTAGGACTCTAGCCTGCCCAGTCCGTGGTAGTGGCTGCTATTACAGAGCCAAGGCAGTTTGGGCAGCGCCCCCTCTGCCCTCGACCCCCAGATGCCCACTCCAGGGCCAGGCCACTTCAATAACATCAATAAATCCCCCATCCCACTGCACTCCACATTCCCAGGAAGTCTGCAATCCACTCCAGGGCCAGGCTGACTTAGCTGAATCCCAGCTTCATGCTCTAGGCCAAGACCTGTTGTGTGGGTGCTCACAATCCCTGAGCACCCATGCCATTCACCCCAAGACTGGGGAAATGGCTATGTACCCTCACGTGTAGGCTGCGCACTGCCCTGCTTGGTACTCCAGGACCAGGCAGACTTGGCCAGTGACACAGTGTCTGTTTCAGGTCACTGGCCAGACTGCCACCCAAGAGCCAGCTCTGTTCACCCTGCACCCACCATGCATCTCCCACTTCCACCATAACTGCTACTCCAGGTCCAGGTAAGGGACTAACACTGGGATCAGGGGCTGCAGTCTCCCAGGGCCCATGTTGCTTCCCTCCATCCCCTATCCATCTCATGTTCCCCACCAACCAGCTGTCTGGCTATGGCCTTACAGAGATGGGTACATCATCTATTTTATTGTTTGTGTTTCCAGGGACAGGCACTGTGACACACCACATAGAGCTCCCGTCTGCTTGTGGCACCCACTTCCCATATGAGCACTGCTTCAAGTCCTGGATGGTCCACATCTGATGCAGCTCTGATGTGCCTGAGAAAGCAGTGGGGAATGGCCCAGAGCTTGGGCCCTGCACCCATGTGGAAGGCCCTGAAGAAGCTCCTCAATCTTGATGTTGAACCAGCCCTGTTTCAGCCATTGCAGCTGTTTGGTTTGGGGAGTGAACTAGCACATGGGAGACCCCTTTCTTTATCCCTCCCTTTAGTGTTCCAAATACAAAAACAAATTTAAAAATTCAGGGCCCAGCATGGAGGCCTAGCAGCTGAAGTCCTCGCCTTGAATATGCCAGGATCCTATATGGGTGATGGTTCTAACCTTGGCAGCAATGGGACCAGCCCAAAGCCTGGAATTCTGCACAAATGTGGGAGACCCAGAAGAAGAAATCGCTCCTGGCTTTAGGTCGGCTTAGCTCCAGCCATTGCAGTTTCTTGGGGAATGAATCATCAGATGGAAGATCTTCCCCTCTGTCTAACCTCCTCCTCTCTATATGAGGACTTTGCAATAAAAATAAATAAATCTTTTTAAAACTCAAGTTTTAAACAAAGGCATCTTTTTAAAGTATGGAAATTCATGCAGTTTTTCATAAAATCTATTTGCATAAATATCCAAACGCTGTGTCATATGCATGCACTTAAAATGCAAGATGAACTCATCATTATCTTTTTCATAATCATTGTTGAAGTATCGATGTATGTTATTTTGTTGACCACGAGCCAAGGAAAGTAGATATATTGCAAGGGCCAAAGTCTTAGGGATTACTTCTACTATTTAAGAAGTTACCCAACTGGGCCCTACCATGTGGCCTGCTGCCACCTAGAAAAACAGGCTTTTGGGCCCGGCGGCGTGGCCTAGCGGCTAAAGTCCTCGCCTTGAAAGCCCCGGGATCCCATATGCGCGCCGGTTCTAATCCCAGCAGCTCCACTTCCCATCCAGCTCCCTGCTTGTGGCCTGGGAAAGCAGTTGAGGACGACCCAATGCATTGGGACCCTGCACCCGCGTGGGAGACCCGGAAGAGGTTCCAGGTTCCCGGCATCGGATCGGCGCGCACTGGCCCGTTGCAGCTCACTTGGGGAGTGAATCATCGGACGGAAGATCCTCCTCTCTGTCTCTCCTCCTCTGTGTATATCTGGTTGTAATAAAATGAATAAATCTTTAAAAAAAGAAAAAGAAAAAGAAAAACAGGCTTTTGAAATCCCAGTATTCTTTCTGCATTTCCTGTTTTGTTTTTGCTTGCTTGTTTCAGGTTAACTGTATCATGCCCATATTTCTCCAAAGAAACAGAGTAAAAACCTCTAGAATGAAAAGTGTTCATTCCCCCATTCCACATACAGAAATGGCATCTCCTCTGCATTCCATGCACTAAGGGTTAGCAAATGCACAAAAAATGAAAACCTCAGGTATAGCCAGGTTTTATCTAGCCACCCTGTATCTGAAGTTCAGAATGTTGGGCATACACTAGTATTTCATAAACATGCAAGTGTTGGAAGACTAATTTAGTAAAATTCTCACTACCAAGCCCAGCACGGCAGCATAGTGGCTCAAGTACTTGTCCTGCAGGCAACAAATTCCATATGGGTCATGGTTCAGGTCCCAGCTGCCCCACTTCCCACCTAGCTCCATACTTGTGGCCTGGGAAAACAGTTGAAAATGGCCCAGAGCCTTGGGAACCAGAACTTGTGTGGGGGATAGGAAAAGGCTCCTGGGTCTGGATCACTTCAACTCTGGCCTTTGCAGCTACTTGGAGAATCAACTAGCAGATGGAAGACTTTTGTCTCTGTCTTTCTTCCTTTCTGTAAATCTGACTTTCCTAAATATTTTTTTTAAATCTTAAAAAAATTCTCAGTACCAAGAACTTACAGTTTTATGAAAAATACAAATCTTTAAATACATCTTGAAATAAATTTGCACAAAATCAAGAAACAAGCTATGTTATCATTTACCATCAGGGTGTGTGACCCAAAAAGTCAATAGGACTGTGTCACAGTTTCTTCATTTGAACAGTACACACACACACGCGTACGCGTGCTCACACACACTCTCCTACTATGCTCTCATTGTACTTAAGTGATGCAGCCAAAGGAACTCTGGGAAAAGCTATCACCATGCTGTTAACATTTTCTGACCCTAAACTCTGAACAAATATCTTTATACATTATCAATCCTCTAATATTTCATTTCAGTAAGAATATACAGTGGCTGGCACTATGGCATAATGTGTAAGGCACCATCTGCAGAACCAGCGTTCTATGGGATGCTCCACTTATGATCCAGCTCCCTGCTAAGGTACTTGGGAAAGCAGCACATCATGGCCCAAGGACTTGGGGCCCTGCACCCATGCAGGGGACCTGGAAGAAGCTATGTGCTCCTGGCTTAGGACCAGCCCAACTCTAGCCATTGTGTTGATTTAAATAGGAAGTGAACCATAAGATGGAAGACTCTCTCCCTCTCTTAGTCTCTCTGTGTAACTTTTGATTTCAAATTAAAGGAAATGATTTTTTTGAAAATCAAATGTTACGGAGAGTTCTGCCTTCCACACATTCCACCCTAACCTGTAATAAACAAACTCAATGCAAATAATTTGGGCCCAGCACAGTGGGTCAGTGACCAAATCTTCACCTTGCATGAGCTGGGATCCCATAGGAGTGCAAGTTTGATTCCTGGCTGCTCCACTTCCCTGCCAGATTCCTGCTCGTGGCTTGGGAAAGTAGAAGAGGAGGAACCAAAGCCTTGGGACACTGCACCAACAGGGGAGTAGAAAAAAAAAGGCTCCTGGCTTTTCTTTTTCATTGAGGTCACTTGGAGAGGGAACCAGGGGACAGAAGATCTTTTTCTCAGATATAGACAGAGGGGGAGAGACAGAGAATAAGGTCTTCTGTCTGCTGGTTCACTCCACAATTGACCACAATGCCTGGAGCAGATCTAATCTGAAGAGCCAATTTTTAGTGCCAAATGAGATACACGGAGAGGAGGAGAGACAGAGAGAGAGAGAAAAGAATCTTCCATCCATTGGTTCACTCCTCCGTTAGCTGCAATGGCCGAAGCTGAGCTGATCCAAAGTCAGCAGCCTGAAACTCTTTCCTGGTCTCCACATGGATGCAACATTGCAAGGCTCTGTGCCATCCTACACTGCTTCCCAAGGCCATAAGCAGGGAACTGGATGTGAAATCCAGCAGCCAAAACATAAACCAACACCCATATGAAATCCTGGTACATACAAGTACTTTAGCCACTAGGCTACCATGCTTGGTACTAAACAGTAATCTTGAAGAAAAATAAAAATGATTTGAGGAAGCACACATGGAAATGGTCAACTACCATGCCTTTCAAATCAAGCAATCTGCCATGCCTTCAGTGGAGGATCCCTTGTTCCTTCTACTGTGGCCCTCAGGAGGGCACGGGTGCCTGACAACACAGCCTGAGACAGGTAGAAAGGAGTGTGCAGCTGGCCCTGGGTCAAACCCTGTGCTGGGTCACAGCAGGCTGTGGGATGAAGTCAAGCAGGAAATGGCACCAGGAGTCCATCCTGCAAGCACCACCAGAGTAAGGGTGACGAGTCACCACATCCAACCACGCAGAGAGACAGCAAAGACAGGGGCCACAGAACAGAAACGAAGGACACTACACACAGGGAAGCTCAAACCACTTTTTAAGATTATAGCACTGATGTTCAGGGACTGGGGTAAAAGGGAAGGGGAGGGGAGGGAGGGGAAACAGCAGGACCCCTGGAATACTTCAGTCCCTGACTCGGTGGGGGGGAAGGGGGTAGATGGAAGCAGGCTCTACCCCTGGAAGAACCCAGTCCCCAACATGGTCCTGGAAAGCAGGTGCGGTAGGGATGTGGGAGATGCATCATGGGTGCAGGGTAAACAGACCTGGCTCTGGAGCTGCAGGCAGGTGAGCAGCCTGATGCAGACACCATGTCACTGGCAAGGCTTCCTGGTCCTGGAGCAGGCAAGGTGGCTAGAGGACTACATGTGCAGGGACCTACGCTGTGCCCCAATCCTGGGGCAGATATAGTGGGTGCCGGAGGCTGGTGGGGCACCCACGGAACAGGTCTGGCCCTAGAGCAGAGGAATGGGCACCAGCTAAGCCCGCCTGGCCCTGGAGTGGCTTACAGGTAGGCTGGGAACTTTGGGTGGGGTGGGATGGGGGATTTATTGGTGTTAGTGAGCTGGCCTGGCCCTGAAGTGGATGGCTGGCAGTCGAGAGCAGAGGAGGCACCACCCAAATCAGCCTGGTTCTGGAACAGCGGCCGCGGTGGTGGACCAGGAAGGCTAGAGTCCCGCAGTCAACAGTGCAGCTAGCTTGTCCTCATAGCAACGGTGGAGTTGGCATGTTAGATGTGTGGCTGGCACAGAGAAAAGTGGCAGGTTGGCTAGAGCCCAAACTCACCTGTCCCTGGGGCAGCGAGAATGGAGGAAGGAATCAATGACTAGATTTGTAGGGGTGCCAGGGTTGGGGCCCTGGAGGAACATAGGATGGTGTTGAGTGCTGGGGGAACTTGGCTGGCTGAGTATGACTGGCTCTGGAGTGAATGTTAGGCAAACTGGGCCCGGGGATGCCATCCAAGCTGGCCTGGTTCCACAACAATGAGTAGGACAGCAGGGCTGTTGTGTTGGGTGTATGGAGATTCTGGAAGAGCTACCATGATTCAGGAGCAGGTGGTAGAGCTCAGACAGGACGGGGGTGCAGGGGAACTGGCCAGGCCCTGGAAGGGCCTCATGGGGGCTTGCTAGATTCACTGGCAGGAGTGCTAGAGGAACAGTATACACAGGGCAAGCAGGGCTCACCATGGAGCTGCAGGCAGAGCATGGTGCCTGCAGGATGGGGGGTGCTTGCACACTCGCTAAGCTGACCTGTCCTGGCACTGGAGCAGTGGGCATGGTGGCAGGGCTGGCAGCCAGAAGCACAGGGTGCAAAGAAAGCAGTAGCATAATGTTCCTGGTTAGAAAGTGGCTGGTTGATCAATAACTGTAAGGAGAGGGTTGCTGGCTGAGCCAGCCTGGCCCTGGAGTTGTGGACGGGGTGGGCAGGACAGGCCACACCTTCCAAACCCTGGAGGGTTTGATAAGCAGGCTGGGGCATGGAAGTTCCACCTGGGATCATCTGACCTGGCATTGGCAAGGCTGGGTGGCGCAGTGGGTGTGTTGTTGTACATGTTGCTCTGGCCAAGCTGCTCCATCAGTGGAGCAACAGGCAGAGCACCTGGAGAAGCCTGAGGGACGCGTGACAGGTGGGCTAGAAGCATAGGCTTTGCCAGCTCTGAAAGCTGTGTTTGCTGCAGCAGCCAAGGCGGGAATATAAGAGGTTCTGAGGGTCCAGGGAGAGTGAGCCTATTCCTGAGGAGCAAGATGCAGGACAGGGGTGGCAAGGTCCCTGGCAGAACCAGTCTAGAGCTGACACCCTCCTGCAGTGTTACAGCTCACCCAATATGCACCCATTGTAAACATGGCAACCTCCTGTGGCTGTCCAATGCACCTGTTTCCTAAGGCTATATAACTCACTCTTTCCACAAAAATCTATCTAACTTTCACACTGATGCCACTCTTTGAAAGACAAAGAGCTGACACATTCTGGTTGGTCTGTTTACCTGTGTCCTTCATAAACTTTTCTGTTTAGCAAACAGGCTGGAACCACAGGGTCGAGGGCAGAGAGGGACCATCCCTGGGCTGCACTTCTTGAAAAGGGGCTCAGGTTGCAGACATCCACCCTTCCCTGGTTTCTCTGCTCACATTCCATTACTGCCAGGCCTCACCTCTCCTGGAACTCTGCAAAGTACAAATTAGAAATACAAGGCATGCTGGAATTAGCATCTTCACTGCACACCCACACTGTGAACATAGGGTAAGGAATACAGACATACAGGGGACATGCAGAGGGGCTTCCTGTCCTCAAAGACTGTCTGCAGGAATCTAGAGAACAAGCAGGTACTGGAGAGACAAAGAGAGTGCCAGAGCGATGGCAGCATGAGACTAAGAGAGCAAGCCCTCCCTATCAGGGGCCATTGTGGGGGCTTGTGAAGGGCATGGTTACACAACAGTGCAATACCTCCCCCACTCAGGTTCCAGGTGATGATAGGAGAGTGTCAAAAATGGACACAAGGGTGGGCCTATGTGGTGGGGTGGGGTTTGGCTTCCAAGCTGGTGACCATGAACGAGCTACCTACCCCACAACATTGGGGGAAGGAAGCCACATGTCTCACCTCTTTTTTCTATGCGTGTTAGCAGACATTACTGCCAACTGAGAATAAGTTTCTTTTTCTCTCTGTCCTTGGGGTGACTCATGTCAACTCCTCCCTGAGATGGTGCTGAATGGACACAATTTCCATCTTTTCCATGGGTGTTTCCTCCCTTGGAGCCCCTCCTGTTGCTAGGGCAGGCCACCTTCCTTCTGCTTCTTAAATAAACCCTGCTTTGCAAACTGGAGCTGTCTACATGAACATACTTTCATGGGACAGGAATAGTTTGTTGCAATGTTTCGTGTTGATTTCCCTACCACACTAGGCCACTTTGCCCTGCAGCAGCGGGAAGGCTATGGGGCGGGCAGGCTAGAAATGAGTGTTTTGGCGCTGAGCCCTCCTGGCCCTGGAGGAGCTTCCAGGCAGGTCACAGGTGTCGGAGATGACATTGGAGGGTCAGGTAAGACAGCAGAGTGGGTGTGTTGTTTGACTTGGGACTCAAGGTGTGCAGGCTGGGGTGCCGGGGTCACCGGCTAAAGGGGCTCAGCCCTGGAGTGGCTGGCAAGCACAATGCCTACTGAGGGAGGGGGATCACTGGCTGTGCCTGACTGGCTCTCGAGCTGCGGACAGTGGACAGTGTGGCAGTGCTCCTAGGCTAGAGGAGTGCTGGTGCTAGCTATCTGAGCCTGGCCCTCGATGGGTGTGTGGGGCAACTGAACACATGTTAGAAGCAGGCCGTTCTTTCTGCTCTCTTCCATACAATTCCATGAAATGGAGGACTACAGTGCCATAGGAGCAGGGACACCAGCCAGGATGACTTGGCTATGAAGCAAATGGCAGGCAGAGAGGGGGTGCACAGTGCACCCACTTCTCCAGCTTGTGCCTGGAATAGCAGCCAGTGGGCTCCTTGGGCTCTGGGCTTACTGTCATGACCCATTGGCTCTGGAATGCAGTGTGTGTACTAGGGCAGAAGGGGACACTGACCAAGCAGCACGTGCGGCTGTGCAGCCTGTGAGCTAGGGCTGAGGGGTGCACTGGCCTAGGCGGCTTGGGCGACATGGCCCAGGAGCTGACAAAGTGCATGCTCAGGACTGTGAAGTGCTGTCTGAACAGGCCTGGCCCTAGATCAGCAGAAGAGGGCAATGGTAAGGTTGGGTTAGAAGTGTGTGGAGCACCAGTTGAGCCCACCTGACCTTGCAGTGGCTTGCAGGCAAGCTGGGAATGGGGAGCGGTGTTAAGGGGAGCAGGGTTGTAAGCAGAGTG
The DNA here is from genome assembly GCF_030435755.1 of Ochotona princeps. Lineage (NCBI taxonomy): Eukaryota > Metazoa > Chordata > Mammalia > Lagomorpha > Ochotonidae > Ochotona > Ochotona princeps. The sequence continues at coordinate 121,626 of NW_026700005.1, read as the reverse complement.
GACATATGTCAGGCTGGAGGCACAGGGGATGCCAGTTAAATGTGCAACAGTGGCCTATGAGCTACTTGGCAGGGCAAGCCAACCTTGCTCTGGAGTGGAAGGTGGTCAAGCAGCCTGTTGGGGGTGCCAAGTGACTGGCAGAACCCACCTGGTTTTACAGCAAAACGTGGAACTGTTAGACAGGTGTGCTGGGGTCTTGGGATGAGTGGGCCTGGCCCTGGAGCACTTCTAGACCTAGAGGTATAGGGGTCATCAGACTGGCCCTTTTGGCTCTGGAGCAGGTAGCAAGTGGGCAAAGGGAGCAGGGGCACCATCCAAGCTGGTCATGCCCTGGAGTGGCCATCCTGGGGCATGTTAGAGGTGCAAGATAGGAGGCAAGCACTGGCTGATTCTATCTGCTCTTGAGATACCTGCGGCAAGCAGGGTTAGGTGGGCTAGAGGTAAGGTGTCTCTCACCAAGCAAGCTTGTCCCTGCAACAGGGAACAAGGCAGGAGTGCTAGGGGAAGTGTAGGTGCTGGGGGGGGGGGGGGTGGTCTGTTATTGGAATGTATGCAGAGTGTGGTACATGAAGGCTGGGGTCCATGTACTCTGGCCCGGGAGGCCTGGCTTCACCCTAGACAAGAGGTCATTGTGTTGGGTGGGGTGGGGTGCAGGGGAGGCAGAGATCAGCCCAGGCTACCAGCATGGCAGTGACTGGTGGGCAAGAGGCTGTCTGAAAAAATAGGTGGCCTAATTGGCCTGGCCATAAAGCTGTGGACTGGGTGGGTGTGCTACAGCCTCACTGGGGATGTAGGCAGGGGATGGACGCAGTCTAAAAACCTGGGACTGGATCCAGCTCCAGTAGATTGGCAGGGGGTGCTTGCCGAGGGGCAGGTTGCTGTGTCAAAGACGGCCTAGCCCTAGAGAGCCTGCAGAGTGACAGAGTGGGCTGAGAAGCAGCACAGGGGACACCGATAGAGCTCTCTTGGAGCAGGCAAGGGAGGCTGTGTGCAAGTAAGGCGCTGGCTGAGATCATCTGGCCCTGGGGCAGTGGGCTTATGGGAGGGGGCATAGCAGAGACTCACTGTGGGCCAGCATAGCCCAGCTGAACCTGGATTGGCAGCATGTGGTTTAGGGATGTTGGTGATATTGGCAGGACCTCATGAGCCTGGAATGGGAGGCGGGGCTGGATGGCTACAGATGCACCTTGCAGTGGCTCAGCCATGAAGTGAGCAAACTAGAAACCAAAGCACGAGAACAGGACAGAGAATGAGCTCTGGGAAGCAGCCTGCTTACACTTCCCAGGGAGACCCCACTTACCTGATCTTCCACCGTCCCAGGCTTGGGGGATCACTCTCACTGGGGACACAGTGCCCAAGGGGGGTTCACTGCAGTGATGGAGGGAATCCTAAGCAGCCAGAAATGTAATAGTGAGGATCTGGGAACTTCACAGCCTGCAGTGTCTCCTCCAGCATCTTAGCTCTCCGATGCAACCACACATTCAAGATCAAGTAAACGCTGTGGCCTCTGTGATTTTCTTTTAACATCAGATGTGTTATATTTGCCTAATACCAATTTACTGCCAACAACTAATCACAACACAATTCCATTATTTCATCATCTGCAGTTAGCAGAGGCTTCAGGGTTAAGCTTGAACTCGACACACAAGTACAGGTTAATGTTAGTGGACAGCAGTGTTAGCTCTTTCAGGTCTTTTGCCCCCTTTAAGAAGCTCTCTAGGGGGTCTATGTCAGTATCTCTGCAGTTAAAATCCTCCTCTTGCATGGGCCGGGATCCCAAGTAGGTGCCGGTTTTAACCCCGACGACGCTGTTTCCAATTCAACTCCCTGCTTGTGGCCTGGGAAAGCAGTGGACAGCTAAAACCCTTGGGATTCTGCACCCATGCAGGAGGCCCAGAAGAGGCTCTGGCTTCCTGGTATTGGATTGGTGCAGCTCAGGCCTTTGCAGTCACTTGGGGACTGAAACAATGAACAGAAGATCTTCTTCTCTGTCTTGCCTCCTCTCTGTGTATCTGCTTTCCAAGCAAAAATAAAATGGAATTTTAGAAAAGACTCTTATCCCAGACATTGAGCACAAATGATACTAGCTTTTTTTAAACCAGTCAAATACACTCACAATTTTTTACCCTTTCTACCACCAGAATTGGAAAATTGCAAATATTTGTAGGAATTGCATGACAACAGTCACAAATACACTCACAATTTGATAAGTGCTCTAGGCCACCAAAATTTTACCTTCACAAAAATCATTTGTTGGTACAAATTATCCTCTGACTAAACCAACTTGTGGCTGCAAAATGAAACTGCTGTGTATCCCAAGCTCACTACCCTAGGATTTACCTGGGCCTTTGCCAAGGTTTTACTCCCTAGGTAACCAAGGCTGAGAGAAACCAGGGCACATCACATCAATCATTTCTCTAGATGACATTAATATGTCACCAAGGAATGGAGCTCTGGATGGATAAAGAGAATATTAATGCTCCAAGGGGTTAGTTATATGCAATAGATGGAACACGATAGATGCCCTCCAGTTTAGGGCATCAACTGCCACTCTGAATGGTAACCCCCAATCTACTGCTGTCTTTCAGAGGGACTGAGTGAGAAAGAGGATAAGATAGCCATGTTTGTTTGTTACAAGGTGTTTTGAAACTGAGGAAAACAAAAAGAATATATTGAGGAACCTGTTAATGTTTGAATGGAGAGTCAAAGTTGAGGAGTTCCTAACAGCTAATGTAGATTTTTCTTACTTACTGGCAGGCTTTTTCATCTAATCTTTCATTTCCCACATTCCTACAACAGCCACAAGACCAAAAATAAGTCAGGTTTTTCACACTGCTACCCAAGCCACTGTCTGCTGCCTCCCAGCCTGGCCAGTAGCTGCACACTGCATTTGCACGGAACTGAAACCCAGGCATTCTGATGGAGACACAGGAGTCCCAATGTCATCTTAACCACTGTCACACACACGCACACAGGGCAGGGATGCCTTCCTGTGCTGTGTCAGGTGGGCATTCACTGCTTTTCTCCCATGGCTATGGTTCACAACAAACAGTTCCTCTAAAGACCTAATTCTTATTTTGTGAGAGAGGGAAATAAAAAGACAACTTCTGGAATTGTATCTTGGAGGAAATAGTGACTCCTGTTGTGATTTTTCAGGGCAGAGAGCAGCACTTGGCATTGAGACAAGAGTTCTGGACATTCAGAGATTTATTCCCTGCCTTAATGCTCTCTGCTGAACCTGACTTATTCCCTCTACAACTCATGGGGATATTTAACCCCAATTGTGAGAACTTAAGGGAATGGGTGACAACATACCAGAAGCCATCAGGATAAATCAGTAGTGCTGCCTTAACAGCTCCTTTGGCAGGTTCTTCTAAAGAAGCCCCTTTGCATGAGTCCCCGTGCACTCCCTTGGCTTGTCTACAAGGTCGCTGTGCCACCCCAGGCCTCTGCCAAGCACAGCGCCAGCACCACATGCTGCCCCTCAACCTTGCAGCAAAACACGGAGGAAAACAAGGCTGCTTCTTCTAACTGCTGGAGTCTGTGCTACTCTGGTGTCAGCAACAAGAAAACTGCCCCAGACCCTTAGGAGGAGCTTCACTGAGGACTGAGCTGCGAGCTGGAGACGCTGTTGCCCAAATCAAGAAAACCGGGCCAATTAAAAAAGAAGTCGCATTGAGGTAGAAAATTAAAATAAAATAAAATAAAATAGAAAATAAAAAATGGAAATCATGCCCAACATGAAGGTCGAATTTTGCCGGGCACTCCCCCCTCCTCACCGCACAATGGGTTCAACTGGGAGGCCTAGTGTTCAAGGTCAGTGCTGCAGAGTGAGGACCCCAAGGTACCCCTCCTGGCCCCCGACCGCCCGCCCCAGGGCCTCAGGAGATGCTCTCACACACTCACCCTTCCCAGCTTCTCACGAGTCGGGGGTCCTGCAGAGGCTCCTGCGGGGAGGGAGCTCACAGGGCAGCACTGGCTCAGCCACCTGCGCCTCTCCACCAGCACAACCAGCAGCGTGGTTATGGCGACGCCCAACAACAACCTCCTGCCTGCTGCCACAGGGCTACCTGGGCACGCGTGATTGGACTCCTCCCACGACTACGCATGACGTCATAACACGTAGCCAATCACAATCACAAAGGACACACAGGTAGGATTCTAGAGGGAGGGGGAGTAGGGGCGGGGCTTCACTTCAAGCTGGAAGGGGCCTCCTCTCTTGCAGCTTGAGCCTTCCAACAGCAGGGGCCGCTGTCGCCTCTCGCATCAGTCCACCTCCTGGCCTCTCCTTCTTTCTCTGCTTCAGGATCCTGTCCAAGTCTGAAAACACGCAGAAATGTAGGACAAGAGTCTGCAATACACCTCACCGCATGTTCAATGCTTTCTGGAACTTTTCTTCTTTGTATTGCCAAGGTTTTTTTTCCATTAGTTCGTTTCACTTTTTGAAATACAGATTGCACATTCACAATAATGTGTAAGACACACCGAGAAGAGGGCTTGTCCAGATTCAATCTAGCAAAATAAAACTTGCACTGATAGATGTAATTCATATTATATCCATATTTTCTATTTTATGCATATATGTGTGCTTCTGTTACTCGGTTTCCAGAATTTGAGACTTTTGGCTTCTGTGTTAAAACATCTTTCTATGGGATATTTAAATTTTTTTTTTTTTTGTAGAAATGTCAGAGATAGAGAGAGGAGGAGAGACGGTGAAGAAGGTCTTACATCCACTAATTCACTCCCCAAGCAGCTGCAACGGCCGGTGCAGCACCAGACTGAAGCCAGGAGCCCAGAGCCTCTTCCAGTACTCACACAGAGCTGTAGGGTTTCAAGATTTTGGGCTGTGCTAAACTGTGCTCTGAGGCCACGACCTGGGAGCTGGATGGAAAATAGTGCTGCTAAGATTAGAATTGGTGACCAAATGCAATCCCGTCACGTATAAGGCAAGCACTTAGGCCACTAGGCTACTGCGCTGGAACCGTTTTAAAATAACTTCTAAGTATTACAGAACATCTCAAAATTTTTTTATAATTTATTCATTAAATTATAAATTATGAAATTTATTCATTAATTACATTGTATTACGTGACAGAGTTGAAAATCTCATAGTCTTGTGACCGATTACAAGTTTTATCAAGGATGATGTTTATATCCCAGAAATGAATTATTTGCAGGACATTTCTTTCTTACTGACTTTTAATATTCTTTATTTTGATGTTAATTTATTTATTTATTGAAAGAGATATACATAGAGAAGGAGAGACAGAGAGATAAATCTTGATTCTGCTGGTTCCCTTCACAAGTGGATACAACAGCCAGAATTTAGTTCATCTGAAGTCAGGAGTCCCATTCAGGCATTGTATGTGTGTGCAGGGTCTGAAGGCTTGATACCATCCTCGACTGCTTTCCCAGGCCACAAGCAGAGAGCTGGATGGGAAGCGGAGCAACTACATATGAATGGTGCACACATGGGATCCCAGCACTTGCAAGCTAACACTTTAGCCACGGAGCCATTGTGCCAGACCCCTAATTTTTGCTAATTTTGTTAATAGATTGCCACAATTGCTAGTTTTCAGTATATAAAAACACTCCTATGAGGCTATAAATATATCCTCACCTATTGTGAGTACCTTTGGAAATTTTACTGGTGTTGGAAACCTGGAAGAAGTTCCTGGCTCCTGGGTTAGGATCAGCTCAGCTCTGGCCGTTGCAGCCACTTGAATGTTCCTTGTGCCTACAACTTAAGCCAGCTGCCTGTAAAGCAATATTATTTGCTCTGATCAATAATCAATATTTCCCTCCACCCTCTCCCATCTGTAAATCACACTGTGCTCCACCTACTTCCCACATCTCACTCCTTCCTTCACCCTCCTCTGTCTGAAGTTCCCTAGCTAGCTTTCCTCACTGAGAACCTGAGTGGCCACAACCACTTCTCCCCTCCTCCTCCCTCTTCCTCTGCTTGAAACTGCAGTTTTTCCAAGATTTAAGCATTTTCTTTTCTCTTTTGTATGCTTCAGCCACACGCAACCCTAATCCAGAGGGATGGGGTACAGGACAAGCTAAGTAACATCTACTTACAACAAAACAAAACAAAACAAAACAAAACAAAACAAAACAAAACAAAATGTTACTTGCTAAACCTGTTCACTAACTTGCTAGAACAGAGCCCTCCAAAAGTAATAAAAAAAAAAAAAAAAAGAAACAAAACAAAAAAAAGAAAAACAAGATTTCTACACCTTAAATTTTGATTTAGGCCCAGCGTGGAGGCCTAGCAGCTAAAGTCCTCAACTTGAAAGCATCGGGATCCTATATGGGCACCAGTTCTAATCCCGGCAGTCCTGCTTCCTATGCTGCTCCCTTCTTGTGGCCTGGGAAAGCAGTGGAGGATGATCAACCAAAGCCTTGGGACCCTGCATGTGCCTGGGAGACCTGGAGGAAATTCCTGGATCCTGGCTTTGGGGTGGCGCTGCCCTAGCCGTTGTGGTCAGTTGGGGAGTGAACCATCAGATGGAAGATCTTCCTCTTTGTCCCTCCTCTTCTCTGCATAACTGATTTTGCTCTAAAAATAAAATAAATCTTTAAAAGTTATTTTTATTTAAGTGAGATAAATATTTTCTTTTGCTAATTATTATTATTTCATTTTATAACATGGTTTCATAATCTCAGGGATTCACCCAGTCCCTCCCCAAGGCCTCCCCCAAATTGAATTCCTCCACATTGTTACAGTAGTACAGTTCATATCCAGTCATGATTCCATCATTGCAGGCAATGTCCATGCAGAGAGTCCAGCATCAAATTGTCCAGATATATTCAACAGTTTCATTGGGTGACCCTCCTTGGTCCAAAACAGAGCTGGCAGAGTATCATCCCCGCCAATGAAAAGCCACTACACAACTTCAATAACAGGAAGAAACATGGAAATTCACAACATCATGGATTTAGTTATCATGGTATTGAGTGACCAATTTGTTAGAAACTGCAAATTCTTAACCACATCTTGTAACTACTCCATTGACATCTCATTTTTAGTATATACACAATCAGTTACTAAAAGCCTTAAAATGGTTATATGGTATGATTCAGCTGTCTCCTGTCTATTTTTATTTTTACAGTTGTCAGTAACGCCCGCGTCCCCGTGTACCCCGAGTTGAATGGAGGGACTAGGGTTACAAAGAAGACAACACACACTGGGTCACTCCTGCAAAGAGAATGCCACCTTTATTGAACTCTAGCCTGCCTTTTAATACTCTCTGGTTCCTCTCAGTATTTTTGCAATGTTCAAGAAGCTCCTAAGATCCCCCGGGGCATCTTGATAAAGGGGAAACAGGAACTTGTGGTTAAACCAGGAACTAAATGTATCAGGCCAAGATTGTGCTTCCTGTTATCCCTTGAAAAACAAGCTAAGCTGTGGAGTTAACCCTTGGGAGACCAGGCCCTACATATAGTTAGCAGCTTACCGTATTTAAGTGTGGTTTTTACTGAACTTCGCAAATGTTAGGATAGTCCAAACTGGCTTATAACTCTCATAAGTCATATGTTAACTATTGAGCAGCAGAGAAATTTTAGGAAGGGTGTGCAGAGAAAGCTTCAATGCCTTAGTGAGGAGTAACTGATCTTTATGTTCTACCTAATAAGGTATATGGAAGTCCATGCTGACTTTTTCCTAACTATTCTAAGCTTTCCTTATTGGTCTCTCTTTGTCTACCTGATCTAATTTTTTTTTGGATGGGAGGATTGTGGAGCAACCCTGATGGTCATTGCAAGAGAGGGTGGGGAGCCAAAGTTGGAACTAAGTAAGGACCAGAGAAAGCTCCTTTCCTGAGTCCCAGTGGAAGTTTACTGTTCTTCTGTTTCTGAGGACTGCTCAGGGCTCCTGGCTGTTATTCCAAAGACTTTAGATCCTGTGAGGAAGGAGCTTGGCTTCTTCCATCCAGTGTGGGAAATCTGATAGGGAATAGTTGGCCTCAGAGTTCTCGGCCTATGAGGGCATCCCAATTCCATGTGAGCTCCTTGGCAGTTGGGATATAGTCCTTGGTGCCCATACTGATACTTGTTGGTGATGTACCAGGAGTCTCTGGGTTAGGACACAAGCCTCCTCCTGTCTTCCTGTTCCACTCTGGGGTCCCCTCCTGCTCTGTGCATATGACTTCCTGTTAAGAGGCTGTCAGGTTCATTCTTGGACCCCATTGTATGTCTTTATACATTCTGCTAATGTCAAATGCAGACTCGAGTCTTGAGTCTGTAAATTACCTGTTACAATCTTGATAGATTATATTTAACTTCTTTCTCACACATTCTAAGAAGGTGCAAGATTTCTCAGCTCTCCTGAGATATTGTGGATTATCATAATGTATTAAAAGCATATCGAGCATTTCGGTTCTTTTATATATATATAGAGAGAGAGAGAGAGAGAAAATTTTGAATATTTGAATTATGTGTTACAGTTTTATATACACTGGGATTTTCCCCCAAAGTCCCACCCCCAACAAATTTTCCCCATTTTACTACAGTGGTATAATCCTTCATGAGGAATTTTAATTCCATCAGTCTCTTACTTAAGTGAACCTGAACATTGCTGGAACAGACAAATGCAGAGAGTAACACATTCCATTGTCTACACTTGTCCAACCGTTTCATTGGGAATCCATCTTTCATCTAGATGCAGGGATAGATGTTGCATTATATCCACACATCTGGATATGGTAGACACCAATACCTCATCACGATACATTTCCATAATTGAGAAACCAAGAAACAAGGTCAACAACTAGATGAGCTAGAGCAACAGCATCAACAACAACAAAAAAATACAATTCCATGAAAAAGTGTTACCAGAAATGCCAGGTGGGTTCTTTCTTCAGCTTAGTATGGAAATAAAAAGCCGGGCATCTGTTGCAAACAGAAAAGTTCATTTGCGAAGGGACCAGGTGAGCAGGGAATGAGGAAAAGGGAAAGCACCTCTGAAAAGCCGGGAGGTGGGGTGCCTCTCAAAGGGGAGGGAGAGAAAGACACCAAAGGTTTGAGGAAGGGTCTTGGGATTTTATGCCTTCCTTGACCTCTCCTTGGTGGGCGGGGAAACCACAGGTAAGATGTTCCCCATTGTTGGTCTCTTAATTAATTATAAAATGGGTGGGTAATGCTGGTGCCACCCACCTGAAGGTGTGGCCAAGACCTCAGCAGGCTTGTTTGGGCTCAAAAGCACGCCACTGGGTAATCAACACATGGGTGACAAGAAGGAGATACAAAAGTCTCTTGAGAAAAATGATGCCACCATATAGTCCATGAGCTAGCAATGAATTTGACAAAAGAAAAGAGAGTATTATTGCCAGGATCCCATGTGAGCACCAGGTCTAATCCCAGCAGCTCCACTTCCCGTTCAGCTCGCTGCTTGTGGCCTGGGAAAGCAGTCGAGGACAGCCCAAAACCTTGGGACCCTGCACCCGTGGGGTAGACCTGGAGGAAGTTCCTGGTTCCTGGCTCCAGATTGGCACAGCACCAGACATTGTGCTCACTTGGGGAGTGAATCATCCTAATGGAAGATCTTCCTCTCTCTCTTTCTCTCCTCCTCTCTTTATCTTTCCAATAAATATAAATAAATCTTAAAAAAAAGAGAGAGTATTTGGAATAAATAAAACTGAAATAAAAAACTTCAAAACACATGGGATGCAGCCAAAACAAACAAAACAAACACAGTATTGATTGGATTATTGAAGTTACACATTCCACACTGGTTTCCTTATATAAGAGAGAACATATGGTATTTGTTCTTTTGTAACTGACTCATTTTCACTGAGCATAATGGCTTCTAGTTGGGACCAGCTAGTTGTAAATAGTATAACTTCATTGTTCTTAATAGCTGAATAACATTCCATGGAGTAGATGTACCACAGTTTCTTTAACCACTCTTTGGATGTGCATCTAGATTGTTTCCATGTCTTTGCTATTGTAGCTTGTGCTACTGTAAATAGGATTACAGATCCCCTTCTCATATGCAGATTTCATTTCCGTTGGATATATTCCTAGCAGCAGGATAGCTGGGTTATGGCAGTTTTATTTGGAATTCTAGTCACAATGATTGTATTAGCCTACACTCCCACCAGCAGTGAAGGAGTGTGCCTTTCTCCCCACATCCAAACTATCTGGCAGAATTGGCCAGTCCCAGCCTGTCTTCACCTCCCGAGCTCCCCATGTGAACTCAAGCTCCCATTTGGCCGCTGCAAGGGCTGATCTGTGGCTGCCTTTGGATCTCTGGTTGTCCTTTGAATCCGGATCACAGCTCACCAGTGGCTGCTGGGTTTTCTGTTCCCTGAACACCTCTAAGCCATTGTCACCTCTTCTCTATATCCAGGGGTTTTCCAAGTACCTTCCTGCTGAATTCCTGGCCCCTACTTTTTCTGTAATCTGCTCTCTGTTCTTTACCCTATCTAATAATTTTCCATCATCTCAAACATGTATACACCCTTTGCTGACCAGCGAGATTTTCTAAATGTAAACTTAAAAATTCCTCGCCTTGGGCCCGGCGGCATAGCCTAGCAACTAAAGTCCTTGCCTTGAATGCACCGGGATCCCATATGGGCACCGGTTCTAATCCCGACAGCTCCACTTCCCATCCAGCTCCCTGCTTGTGGCCTGGGAAAGCAGTCGAGGATGGCCCAAAGCTTTGGGACCCTGAACCCGCGTGGGAGACCCGGAAGAGGTTCCAGGTTCCTGGCATCGGATCGGCGCGCACCAGCCCATTGTGGCTCACTTGGGGAGTGAAACATCGGATGGAAGATCTTCCTCTCTGTCTCTCCTCCTCTCTGTATATCCGGCTTTCCAATAATAATAAAATCTTTAAAAAAAAAATTCCTAGCCTCTTGTGCCCTAAGAACAATGTTTGTGCCTGATTAAATACAACTCTTCTTTAAAGATTTAGTTTATTATTATTGCAAAGTGAGGTATACAGAAAGGAGAGACAGAGAGGAAGCTCTTCCATCCAATGATTCATTCCCAAAGTGACCACAAAGGATGGATGGGAAGCAGGACTCCCCGGATTAGAACCAGTGCTCGGATGGTTGTCTACTAACTTGTTCAAAAATGTTATGAGGAGTTGTAAAGGCAGAGAAGAGTGTTTGCAAAAGGAGGAAAGTAGTTTGCTGCCTCTTTAAGGACTGAGGGAACAAGAAGCAGAGAGAGGGAAAGGCAGAAAGAAGTTTGAGTCCGGGGCTTAAGCCTTTCCAAAAATAAAAAATCACAACAACAATAATAATAATAATCGCAGCTGGCAGCTGCGGCATCGGCCAAAGGTGTAGGGAAACACTGCTGTTCTGATCCTGATTCCAGTTCGCTTCTCTCTCTCTCTCATTCTCCGTGTGCCACCTCTGTCCCCTTTCTTCCTCCCCTCCCCAAATTGCTCTCCTCCACCTGGTCTCCTCTAACCCCGGGATCCCCAATTACCCCCGCTTGCCTCCCCTTCACCTCCTCCTCCTCCTGTGCCCCCCACTCCATTTCCCCGCCACGCCGAGGGTCTCCAGCCTCCACCGGGCCGGGCCCACGTTCACAGCGCCTGCATGGGCAACAGATGGAGACGGAGCTCAAGCAGCCGGGCACACAGCCCACTTTGCTGCGTGACAGCAGCAGTGGAAATGCCATGGCGGCGGTGGACGGCGGCAACCAAAAGGCCCATGAACGTCTTCATGGTGTGGTCCCGTGGGCAGCGTCACAAGATGACCCAGGAGAACCCCAAGATGCACAACTTTGACATCAACAAGCGCCTGGGCCCCGAGTGGAAACTTAGTCAGAGATGGCGAAGTGGCCGTTCATTGCCGAGGGCAAGCGGCTGCGGGCGCTGCACAAGAAGGAACACAGAGATTATAATATGTGCCACGGCCAAAAACCAAGACGCTTGAGAAGAAGTATAATTACACGCAGCTGGTGGGCTGCTGGCTCCCGGTGGCAACATCATAGCCAGCTGGTTTGGGGTGGGCGCCGTCCTGGGCGTGGCCATGAACCAGCACATGGACAGCTATGCCCAAGTGAATGGCTGGAGCAATGGCAGCTGCAGCATGATGCAGGACCATCTGGGCTGTCCGCAGCACCTGGGCCTCAATGCACTTGGCGCGGCTCAGATGCAGCCCTTGCACCACTATGATGTGAGCACGCTGCGATACAACTCCATGACCAGCTCGCAGACCTACATGAACGGCTCTCCCACTTACAGCATGTCCTACTCGCAGCAGGTCATCCCCTGCTTGGCACTTGGCTCCTTGGACTAGGTGGTCAAGTCCACGGCCAGCTCCAGCCCCTCCGTGGTTACCTCTTCCTCCAACTCCAGGGCGCCCTGAAAGGCCGGGAACTTCCAGAAGAGGATCAGCACATACCTCCTCGGTGCCAAGGTACCAGAACCCGCCGCCCCCAGCAGACTGCACATGTCACGGCTCTACCAGAGCACCCCGGTGCCCGGCACGGCCATTAACGGCACACTGCCACCTCTCGCACATGTGAGGGGGGCTACGGGACAGCGGACTGGAGAACAACAGGTTGGAGGGGAGGCTGGGGATGATCGTGGGTTGGAGAGTAGGGGGAAAGATATTTTCATAGGAAAAGGAAACAAACAAACAAAAACCCGGGAAATGGGAGGGGTGCAAAAGTACAGTGAGAGGGAAGCATGACGAAAAAAACAAGCGCATGCAACACAAATCCTGACATGCTGACAAAGAACATTTCATTACTCATGGCAAATGACGGCTTCAGAGACCACCAATCCCTTCTACGCTCAATGCAAAACCTGTGCCCCGGACGAGAGAACTTTAGAAAAGATGTAGAGATGCTGAACTTCTTTTTTGGGGGGACTATTTTTGTACAGAGAAAAAACTGGCTCATGGGTAAAAGAAAATTGCACACATCTTTTTTTTTTTTTTAATTGAAAGTTGGATGTACAGAGAGGAGGAGAGACAGAGAGGAAGATCCTCCATCAAATGATTCACTCCCCAAGTGAGCACAATGGCTGGAGCTGAGCCAATATGAAGACTGGAGACAGAAGCTCTTCCTGGTCTCCCATGAGGGTGCAGGATCCCAAGGCTAAGCTGCACCTCTAAGCTTCTGGCTGCTTCAGGCCCAGGCCCACTCAGCCCAAGAAACCAACACACCTGCCCCACTGCTCCAACTTACTGCTGTAGAACCAGGTGGGCACTACCAGCCACCCGGCACCCCCAACAGGCTGCTCATAGACCAAGCTGCATGTGGGGCCTTGCCCTAACAAGAAGCTCATAGACCACCACTGCAAGGACTGGCCAGTTCAGCTGGCATCTCCTGTGCCCCCAGCCTGCCAGATGTCCATCCTGCTGATAATCCTTCCCCCCCTTGACCCTGTCCCATGTTCCCAGCTTGCTTGCAAGCCACTCAAGGGTCAGGTGGGCTCAACTGTTGCTCCACATGCCTCTAATCCAACCTCACCATTGCCCCCTACCACTAATCAAAGGCCAGGCCTGTTCAGACAGCATTCATGGCCCTGAGCATACACCCCATCTGCTCCTGGGCCACATCACCCAAGCCACCTAGGCCAGTGCACCCCTCAGCCCTAGCTCGAAGGTTGCTCAGCCCCACATGTGCTTGGTTGGTAATCCCACATACACCTAGTATGCACACCATGCATTTCAGAGCCAATGGGTCATGACAGTAAGCCCAGAGCCCAAGGAACCCACTGGCTGCTATTCCAGGAACAAGCTGGACAAGCCAGTGCACTGTGCGCCCCCTCTCTGCCTGCCATCTGCTTCATAGCCAAGTCATCCTGGCCAGTGTCCCTGCTCCTACAGCCTGCAGTCCTTCATTTCAGGGCCAGGCTGAATTGCATGGATGGGAGGGAGGTGGCGAAGGGCTTCTTTAACATAACACCTTCCATTACCATACTTGCCCATCCATGGCCAGGCTCGGTTACACAGCCTGGGCTCTGTCCCAAGAGCACTGCCATGCTGTCCACTGTCCGGAGCTTGAAAGCGAGTTGGGCATAGCCAATGATCCCACTCCCTTAGCAAGCAGTGTGCTTGCCAGCCACTCCAGGGCTGGCCCCTTTTAGCTGGTAACCCTGCAATCCCAGCCTGCACACCTTGAGTCCTCTGCCATGCAACATGCCCACTCTGCCTCCTTACCTGACCCTCCAGTGTCATCTCCAACACACCTAGCCTATCTGGAGGCTCCTCCAGGGCCAGAAGGGATCGGCCCCACCACACTCATTTCTTGCCTGCCTGCCCGCCCCTATAGCCTTGCTGCTGCTGCAGGGCAAAGTGGGCTAGTGTGGTAGGAAAATCAACAAGAAACATTGCAACAACCTATTTCTTTTCTCATGTAATAATGTTCATGTGGACAACTCTAGCTTGCAAAGCAGGGTTTATTTAAGAAGCAGAAAGAAGGTGGCCTGCACTTCAGCAAGAGGGACTCCAAGGAAGGAAACACCCATGAAAAAGACAGAAATTGCATCCATTCAGCACCATCTTAGGGAGGGGTTGACATGAGTCACTCCAAGGGCAGAGAGAAGGAAACTTTTTCACAATGGGCAGCAATGTCTGCTGCATCAACCAGAAATAAAAAGTTGAAATCTGTGTCTTCCTTCTCCCAATGTTGTGGGCTAGGCAGGCAGTTCAGGGTCACCAGTTTTTGGAAGCCACACCCAATCCCACTACCTGGATGTTTCCTCCTGCCCACCTGGGATGCTCACCTATCTGGAACCTGAGAGGGGCAGGTATTGCATTGTTGTGTAACCACTCCCCTCACAAGCCCCCACAGTGGACTCTGATGGGTAGGGCTCACTCTCTTGGTCACATGCTTCCATTGCTCTGGCACTCTGACTCTTGGTCTCCCCAGTACCTGGTTGGACTTAGGTCTCCGGGTAGCCCCTGAACATGGCCCGTGTATGTGTCTATTCCTCACAATCTCTTTACTGCTTGAGTGGGACAGGAATGATGCTAATTCTAAGATGCTTTGTATTTCTAATTTTTGTACTTTCTGGAGTTCTGGGAGAGGTGAGGCCTAGCAGTAACAAAATGTGGACAGAGAAGCCAGGGAATGGTGGATGTCTGCAGTCCAAGCACCTCTCTCTTCTTTTTTTCCCCTTGAATTTATTTTGTTTTTATCACAAAGTCAGATAGACAGAGAAGAGGAGAGACAGAGAAAGATCCTCTGTCTGATGATTCAAACCCAAGTGACCACAATGGCTGGTGCTGAACCAATCTGAAGCCAGGAGCCAGGAACTTTCTCCAGTCTCACATACGGGAGCAGGATCCCAAGGCTTTCTTAGGCCACAAGCAGGGAGTTGGATGGGAAGCGGGGATGCCGGGATTAGAACCGGTGTGCATATGGGATCCTGGCATGTTCAAGGCAAGGACTTTAGCTTCTAGGCCACCTAGCTGGGCTCCTATGCCTCTCTTCAACAAGTGCAGCCCAGAGCCGGGCCCCTTCTGTCCACAATCCTGTGGCCCCAGCCCTTTTGCTAAACAGCAAAGTTTATGAAGGAGTCAAGTAAACCGACCATCCAGCCTGGGTCAGCTCTCCCTTCCTTCAGAGAGTGACCTCAGTGTCAGAGTTAGATGGGTTTTTATGAAAAGAGTGGGTTGGCTGACCCCGCCTTAGGAACCAGGTGAGTTGGACAGTCACAGGAGGCTGCCATATTTACAATGGGTGGACAATGGGTGGGCTATAGCCCTGCAGGAGGCTGTCAGCTCTAGGCTGGCTCTGACAGGAACCCTAACACTCCTGTCCTCCATCTTGCTCCTCTGGAATAGGCTCACTCTCTCTGGGTCCACAGCACATCTAGCATTTCCACCTTGGTTATTGCAGCAAACATAGCTTTCAGAGCAGGCAAAGCCTGTGCTTCTAGCAAGCCTGTCATGCCTCCCTCAGGCTTCTCCAGGCAATCTGCCTGCAGCTTGCTCTAGGGACAGACTGGCTTGGCCACAGTAACATGCCCCACAACACACTCACCACATCAACAAGCCTTGGCACTGCCAGGTCAGATGAACCCAGGAGACACTTTCCATGCCCCAGCCTGCTTGTCAAACCCAACAAACAAATCTGAGTCTCAAGATATAATTAATAAAAATAAAAGAAGAAGAAGAAGAAGAAGAAGAAGAAGAAGAAGAAGAAGAAGAAGAAGAAGAAGAAGAAAAAGAAGAAGAAGAAGAAGAAGAAAAAGAAGAAGAAAAAGAAGAAGCTATTTTAGAACTTTCCGGAAAGTTGCCAATAACACTGGGTAGTTCCATGCCAGTGCAAGAAGGGCCAACACAGAGCTTACTGGGTCACTTGGTGCTGTCCAGTCTGGATCTTTGTGATGTGCACATCTACAGCAGGGAAGAAATACAAGTAACTGTCTTCCCATCCATTCAAGCCCTTTGGATCAATATAAACAAATGATAAAGAAGATAGTATTCATTCTCCCACTACTCAGAAGTTGTGCTGAAATTATGGTGCCCTGGGTCAAATTTACGTCTTCAAACTGCCATCCCTTATCAGAGCTCGGTTTGAGTCCTGGCTGCTCCATTTCTGATCCAACTCCCTGTTTATTGCACCTGGGAGACCTGGCTGAAGTACCTGGTCCCTAGCTTTAGCCTAGCCTAACCCTGAAAGATCTCTTTCCCTCTGTTACCATGTCCTTCAGATCAATCAATCTGCCATGCCTTCAGTGGGAGGTCCCTTGTTCCATGTACTGTGACCTACAGGAAGGTGCAGGTGCCCACCAGCATGGCCTGAGACAGGCAGAGAGGAGTGTGCAGCTGGCTCTGGGTCTAACCGTGTGCTGGGTCACAGCAGGCTGTGGGATGAAGTGACACAGGAAGTGGCACCAGGAGTCCATCTTGCAAGCACCAACAGAGTAAGGGGATGAGTCACCACATCCAGCCATGCATAGAGGCAGCAAAGGCAGGAACCACAGAGCAGAATCAGGAAACTACCCTGGGTCAGGTCCTGTCTCTCCCTGGATGGGATGCTGGAGTCTTCCAGAGGTAGGTCCTGGTTAGCCCTGGGTAGAAGGTTGGGGTCCTCCAGGGGTCGGTCCAGCTTCCCTGTGGGTTGTTTCCTGCCCCAGGAAGACCATTATCTGATGGGGGTGGGGAGGGCAGTGAGAAGGGAAAACGGCATCAAGGCCCCTGGAAGGTTCCAGCCCCTGACGCCAGGGGGTGGAAGCGTGGTCCATCCCTGGAAAAACTGAATCCCTGAGTCAGGGGCAATCAGGACTTACCCCTGAAAGACTACAGCACCCAACATGGAAGAAGCCAAGCGCCCAACCCCAGCCCCCAACCAAAAGAAAGCAGAATCCATCCCTGAAGTGCGAGGGACGGACTTCCCCTGGAAGACCTCAGCCACCATCCTTTGGGGGAAAGAAGATTCCCCACCAGGGAAGACCCTAGCCCCCAACCCATGGAAAATAGAGACACCTTTGAAAGACTCCAGCATCTGACCCCCAGGGGAAGCAGGACCTGCCTATAGAAAACCCCAGCGGCAGACCTAGTTGGGGAAAGCTCTAGGAACCCCTGGAATACGTCAGCCCCAATCCAAGAGAAATAGGACCTGCCCTTGGAAGACTGAATCAGGTTGGCTTGGAACAGCTGGTGGGGCAGTGGGATGGTCATGCTGGGTGTGTGTGGAGTGTTCGCGGGCCAAAAGGACCTGGCCATGGAGCAGTGGATACGCTGGTCGTGGCAGATGCACTGTGGGTGAGGGCAAGCAGACCCGGTTCCAGAGCAGCAGTCCGGAGATTGACTTGATGCAGAATCCATATTGTTGGCCAAGCCTGCCTGATCCTAGAGCAGCTGTAGGGTGGTGGGAGGGCCGGTTAGAGGTGTGGGGACCCTGGCCAAGCCCCCAGGCCCTGGATCTGATGGTATGAGTGGAAGAATTTATTCAAATATCCTACCCTGGACTCTGCGCCATTACTTCTTGCTCAGAGCACAGAAAATTCGTGCCAGTCAGCCATCCACCAATCAGATGTAACCTGGCATTCTGCCTGAGAATTCCACCTCCAATCTTCCAGCCTCTTCCCTAAACCCGCCCACTCACAAATCAATAGGCATTCACCTGCAGTTGCCAATCTCCTGGGGCCTGCCCTCAATCCCTCCCAATCATCACCCCCCACACCTGGCAAACCAAAAGGCCCCCAGGCACGGTTCTCTCTCTTCTTTGCTCTTCCTCTTCTTCCAGCCACGCTACCCCTCCTCCCTTTCCCCTTCCCCTCCATCCTGTTCCTTCCCCACTGGAATAAACCTCCTAAGATACCTTGTTGCATCTGGTGTTTTCATCTCATGGTAAAGAATCAGGTTGCGGGAATTAGCTGCACATAATAATATCATAATATCATATAAACTAGAACTCAACCTTTTAAATAACCAACAATGCGTGTTTGGCGCTCTTGGAGCTGCATTTGAATAGGTCTGGCACAAAAGCAGCCAGAATGACACTGGGTAAGCTCGCTTGGCCCTGGAGCCGCCTGCAGGCAGTTTAGGAATGTGTGTGTGTGGAGGAGGGGGTGGAGAAGGGAGTTAGAAGGTGTTAGTGAGCTGCTTGGTGCTGGAGTGGATGGTGGGCGGGTGGGCAAGGACTCAGGGGGGCGCAGTCCAAACTGCCCTGTCCTTGAAACAATGAGCTCGGAAGAGCCGGCCTATCCTTGTAGCAGCCCACCAGTTGCCAGGGTGATGGACTGTGGCGGGCCCTGTACTTGCTAGTACATACAAGAATCTGATCTGGGAACACCTCAAAGTTTCTTTTTGGGATCCCCCAATCATAGTGGAGGACTCAGAACTCTAACCAAGAAAAGACAGTAGACAGAACAGATCAATCCACCACCTCAGCTATATGTTGGCAGCGAAATACATGACAAATGAAGACTTTATGATGGACTATGTCAATCAGTGGATTCTCCAACAACCTCATGGTGCCTGGAGTGGAGAGATTGGCAGTGATTCATAACTGGTGAACTACCAAAACCACTTGAGCAGGCCCGGCGGCATGGCCTAGTGGCTAAAGTCCTCGCCTTGAGCATGCCAGGATCCCATATGGGCGCCAGTTCTAATCCCGACAGCTCCACTTCCCATTCAGCTCCTGACTTGTGGCCTGGGAAAGCAGTTGAGGATGGCCTAAAGATTTGGGACCCTGCACCCGAGTGGGAGATCTGGAAGAAGTTCTTGGTCCTGGCTCGGGATTGGTGAAGTACCGGGCGTTGTAATCACTTGGGGAGTGAATCATTGGACAGAAGATCTTAATCTCTTTTTCTCCTTCTCTCTGTATATCTGACTTTGTAATAAAAATAAATGAATCTGGGCCTGGCGGCATGGCCTAGCAGCTAAAGTCCTCGCCTTGAAAGCCCCGGGATCCCATATGGGCACCGGTTCTAATCCTGGCAGCTCCACTTCCCATCCAGCTCCCTGCTTGTGGCCTGGGAAAGCAGTTGAGGACGGCCCAATGCATTGGGACCCTGCACCCACGTGGGAGACCCTGAAGAGCTTCCAGGTTCCCGGCTTCAGGATCGGCACGTCCCGGCCCGTTGCGGCTCACTTGGGGAGTGAATCATCGGACGGAAGATCTTCCTCTCTGTCTCTCCTCCTCTGTGTATATCTGGCTGTAATAAAATGAATAAATCTTTAAAAAAAAATAAAATAAAAAAATAAATGAATCTTAAAAAAAAAAAAAGAAAACTTGAGCAAGGAGCTCAGAGCATGCCCCACATTGGGGATCTTGCATGGGTGGGAGACTGGGTGGGGCTTCCCCCACAATATTCCCTTTACCTCAGATATATGAAGGAAATAATAGAGAAATAATAGTCTTACCCACTTCCCTGTAGCCCTTGTACCTTTTTACCCTAATTAACAATTTAAAGATTGTCAAAAATATAATTTAAAAAATTATATGAAAGCGATTGGTAGCTTTAAAAGTAAAAAGTCTTTTTTCTATGCTCTTTTTTTTTATTAGACACATCTACTAACACAAACTGAGAGATCTCACTGTCAGGTCTCAGTGCGATAGCGTGGCAGTCACTTTCATGACTTGCTTACTAAGCTTTACAGACTGAGAGTGGAACTTTGCATTTTAAACACTTACAGGCAACACTGACTAGATTTGTACTGGATTTTCATTTGCTTTAGGTGAACTACGCAGCAAACATGGTTTAGATGTTCTTTTCATTGTTTTTTGTTTGTTTGTTTGTTGACAACTTCAAAAATCACACTTAAAAGACTTTGCTTTTTGACTTTTATCCCAATGGTGCTGTTTTGTCTTGGAATACTATTTTAGAAAAAAAAACTTAGTGGAAATGGTATTTTGGAATCTATGAGTGTTAAATGTGGCTCATAATTTTGGCAACATCATGTGATGCTAACTTGCGTATTACACACTTAAGAGACACAATCTCAAAGTTTCAACCTGTGATGTAATTTGATGAAAAGAAGGCGGGGAAAGATGACTGACCGTGGAAAGTTGGTATATCCGAGTGTGTGATGAGATAGGGACAGAATGAATCAGAGGAGAGAGCAGGAAGTGCAGAATGGCAAGGAAAGGTGTCCAAAGCTCCGTGGGGTTTGAGAATGCGGGGGAGGGAACAACTTTCACCCAGGCAAGAGAGCACTGCGAGAAAAACCTCTCAAAGACAGCAACGTGCAGCCTGAGGTGGTGGAAATGGGTACCAGGGCCAAACAGGGACTCATTCAATACCTTGTGGTGGGCCCAACACCGTGGCCTAGCGGCTAAAGTCCTCACCTTGAAAGTGCCAGGATTCCATATGGGCGCCGGTTGTAATCTCAGCAGCTTCACTTCTCATCCAGTTCCCTGCCTCTGGTGAGGATGGCCCAAAGCTCCTGGCTTCAGATTGGCACTGCACCGGCCGTTGTGGTCACTTGGGGAGTGAATCATCAGACAGATCTTCCTGTCTTTCCTCCTCTCTGTATATCTGACTTGGTAATGGAAATAAATAAAATCTTTTTTTTAAAGATTTATCCATTTTTATTACAAAGTCAGATATACACAGAGGAGGAGAGACAGAGAGGAAGATCTTCCATCTCATGATTCACTCCCCAAGTGAGCCACAACAGCCGGTGCTGTGCTGATCCAATGCCGGGAACCAGGAACCTCTTCCAGGTCTCTCACGCGGGTGCAGGGTCCCAAAGCCTTGGGCCGTCCTCGACTGCTTTCCCAGGCCACAAGCAGGGAGCTGGATGGGAAGTGGAGCTGCTGGGATTAGAACCGGCGCCCATATGGGAATCCTGGGGCAGTCAAGGAGAGGACTTTACCCACTAGGCCAGTGTGCCAAGCCCGGAAATAAATAAAATCGTAAAAAAAAAAAAAAAAATGCCTTGTGGCGAGTCACAAATTGATGCAGGGAAGACGCCAGTGGGAATCCTGGCTGACCATAAGAGATGGATAGAGGTAGAAGGACTCTTAGAACAGAACACAGACGGGATAAAAAAAAAAAAAAAAGAAAGAAAATGGCTCAGGTAGTGAAGGAATAGATATACATTGTCGTAAACTGATTCTTTTCCATTTTAGTCGCATTTTTTTTAAAAAAGATTTTTTTTTATTGGAAAGTTAGATATACAGAGAGGAGGAGAGTCAGAGAGGAAAATCTTCTGTCTGATCATTCACTCCCCAAGTGGCCGCAATGGCCAGTGCTGCGCTGATCCGAGGCCAGGAGCCAGGAACTTCTTCAGGTCTCTCACACAGGTGCAGGGTCCCAAGAGTTTGAACTGTCCTCCACTGCTTTCCCAGGCTACAAGCAGGGAGCTGGATGTTAAGTGGAGATGCTGGGATTAAAACCGGTGCCCATACAGGATCCCAGCAAGTTCAAGGGGAGGACCTTAAGCACTAGGCCATCGCGTAGGGCCCAAACCCATTGTTTTTTATGACAATACTTTGTAATTTTCCAAGGTCTCATTTCAATTAGCATTTGAGTCAGCACAAGGTCATTTATCCTTAGGTGCCTTAAAATGTATTTATTTATTTGGATAGAGTTTGGCAGAGACAGGAAAGGACAGAAACAGAGAGAAAGCTTCTATCTGGTGGTTCCTGTACCCAAACGATTGAAATTCTCAAGGTTGGACAGGGCAAGGCCAGAAGCCAGGCCCTGATAGAATATTCCTCAAACTGCTTTAACAATAGCTAGTACGAATATTTTTAACTGTTAATATTCAGTATCAGTGGTTATATTTTATGTTTTTATTTGAATGAAACAATTTATTACTAAACAATTTTCTCTGAAGAAAGCATATTTACTAGGTTATTTCAGAAGCTGGTAGGAACCAATATGACGTCTTAGATGCAAGGATCCAGCCTGTGTGTATCTAGGTGTGACTGACGTTCCAAGGGTGGGGTGTGGAGGGTGGAGTGCCCTGCCTTGAGTGCTCACCCAGCCGGGCTTCTTAAGGGACCCTGGACAACAGAGAATACTGGATAATGCAACACTGGGCTCAGCACTGAGTGGCCCCTGTCACAAGCTTTGATTGGTTTCTGCACCGGGAGCAAGCAAATAGGGTGCCAGAGCAGCAATGATTCAGCTGTTTGTCTTGGCCTGTGAAAACATCACACCAAGGGCCCAGTGCAGAAGCCTAGCAGCTAAAAGTCCTTGCCTTGCAAGCACCAGGATCCCATATGGGCGTGGTTTCGTGTCTCCACAGCCCCACTTGCCATCCAGCTCCCTGGTCCTGGCCTGGGAAAGCAGTCAAGGCCAGTCCAAAGCCTTGGGACCCTGCACCTGTGTGGGAGACATGAGAGGTGCTCGTGCCTCCTGGCTTCAGATGGGATCAGCTGGGGTGGTTGCGGCTGCTTTGGGAGTGAATGATCAGACAGAAGATCTTCCAGTCTCTCCTCCTCTCTGTACATCTGCCGTTCAAGAAAAATAAGTAAATCTTAAGAAAGAAAAATTCAATGTGGTGGGCACAAAAGATCACCACAGAGCCCTTGGCACTTGCTCTCTGTTTAGTCCACATTTTCTTTCTGTGTTCAGTAGAACGGCCTTGTCCCTGCTTCCTTGGGGGAAGCGCATCTCCCCAGGTCCACTGTGCAGGCTGTCCTCCAGGTGACCAACGTGTGAGCCTGTTGTTCTGGAAGGTCTTCAGGTGAGCCTGCTCTCCTTCAGTGCGTTGATGGTCCCGTAATGGGGTGATAGACGCTGGGAGCGTTTCCTGGTGTCACCTCAAAGATTGAAATGTACTGGGTGGGATCCAAACTTCACCCCAGGGCTGAAGAGGGAACTGAACCTAGATGACAGGTGGAGGAGGGTGGAAACTTGAACTTCAGTCTAAATCATGGGATTATCAAAATGACTCCATGCAAGCCCTTCCCAGGTGATCTGATTATGTTAATAGGCTCCAGGGAACACATTCCAATCCAATGAGTTCACTGTTGACAGGTCCTGGGGGTTTCTCAAATGAACTCACAGGGCAATATCTCTTTCTACACAAACTACCTCAAGGTGAAAAATACCGGGGATGGGGGTGAAGCTATTCGCACCACAGGGATGAAAGGCATAAACAGATTCAGGGAGTGGGACACCCCCGGGTCTGCTTTGGATGGTGCCTAAGAGTGACCAATCAGAAGAGCAACTGCGTGTGGGATGACTCTAGGCGGCAGTTAGGCTGTCAGTTGACAGGAAGCACCGCCTCTTCCGCTAAGCCCTGCCCACCTCAGATACTTAAGGCCCTTGCCAAGGCAATGAGCTGGGATTCTCTCTGAGGAAAGTGAACTGCACAGCAGGTTTCTGCGCTGCACAGCTTCCCAGAGCATCCTGCGAGCATCCTGCAACTTTGAATCGTGACACGGATCGACAGAGCATTTGGGTGAGTGGGCCTGTCTTTTGTGTTCTGGATATTCCCGCGTTTTTGAGAGAGGCTCTCCAGTAAGCCTCAACCAAATAACAACACACACAAAACCACACCCAAAAACACAACCAACACACACACACAACCAAAACACACACACAGTCAACAAACACACACACACACATACACACACATACACACACACATACACAGCCTGTCTTTATCCGACCACAGCCCAAATCCGGTAACCACAGGTTCAAAAATCTTTTCACGTCCCTTACTTGTAGATTTCAACACAGGCCAGGGAATTGCAGCTTACTTCCTGTAATGTCTTTCTCAATGAAAACTAGGAATCACTCTAGTTTTTCTGAAGGGTCCTCCAGGCCTGACTCCCCAGATATTAGAACAGAATCGCCAACAGGATTTTTCGAATATCACAGTGACGCCAACACTGTGCGAACACCCTCCACAGGGAGCACAAAACGTGACGCCAATTTCCTAATGGCATCACGTCACAGGACATTGTCACCAACACGACCATGCTCATCGATGCATCATACTTTATCTCTTGGAATCTCCTACCCTAGGACAACCAATTGTGCATTTTCATTCCAAGGCCACAATGCAGCACCTAACTATTCCCCAACTATAACTACACCCCTTCAGCCTGAGTCAGACAACCCATGCCATAGGATTCTTGCCAACTCAGGGAACTTAAGATCTCCCAGCCCCATGTGCCTCACTCTCTCTTCCATCTCGTCCCGCTCCTTGAGCAGCAGTTGTATCATTGTGGGGGAATCAGCCCCCCTGAATGAGGGAGCTCCGAGTGTGGCAGGAAATTCACCCTGTTCCTCCCCCATGAACCCTCTCCCACCACTGTCTCCTCTGTCTCCCAGCTACCCGCCTACCGTCCCCAGATGTCCCCGTCAGGACACAAACCAGAGGCAGTTCTGCCACGAGGAGAGGCCAGGCTCAGTGGGAGCAGTAGACTTGGCCCTCATGTCTTCCATGGAGGAGACTGGGGTTCCATCTGAATGTTCTACTGAGGGCACACCAGAGCCTGATTCTATAGTCTTCACCCCACCTGAATCCCCTCAGTATTCCCTCTTGGTTCCCAGCAACCCCTTCACTGTGCGTGCATCCTCCACAGAGAGCCACACCTGTGTCACCATTTCCCCAATGGCTTCACACCACCCATCATTGTCACCAACACGACCATACCAATCGATACATCATTCTTCCGCTTCTGGCACCTCCTTCCCTAGGACACCCAATTCTGCAGTGTCATTCCCAGGGCCATATTCTGAGTCCACAGGGGTCTCCACCATCTACCACATGTTCACCCTTCCCTCAATGTGCAGCCCAACCTCTACCCGAGGGGAATTTCCCAGCTCCCAAGAGCAACTCTGCAACGACTTGAATAATCTGAGCAACATCACACATGACTCACTTGGGGATGCCCAGAACAACCGAGGGCTCCCCATCCAGTCTCCCATTCCCTCAACCCAACCCCACAGATTCTCTCCCGTGGCGCCTAACTACTCCCCAACTATGACCACACCCCTTCAGCCTGAGTCAGACAACACACGCCATAGGATTCTTGCCAACTCAGGGACCTTAAGATCTCCCAGCCCCATGTGCCTCACCCTCTCTTCCATCTCGTCCCGCTCCTTGAGTAGCAGTTGTATCATTGTGGGGGAATCAGCCCCCCTGAATGAGGGAGCTCCGAGTGTGGCAGGAAATTCACCCTGTTCCTCCCCCATGAACCCTCTCCCACCACTGTCTCCTCTGTCTCCCAGCTACTCGCCTACTGTCCCGAGATTTCTCCGTCAGGACACCAAGCAGAGGCAGTTCTGCCTCGAGGAGAGGCCAGGCTCAGTGGGAGCAGTAGACTTGGCCCTCATGTCTTCCATGGAGGAGACTGGGGTTCCATCTGAATGTTCTTCTGAGGGCTCACCAGAGCCTGACTTCAAGGTCTTCACCCCACCTGAATCCCTTCACAATCCTTCCTTGCGTCCCAGCAACCCCTTCACCCTTCCAGAATCCCCCATGGGAATTCCCACATCTGCTGCCATTTCCCTAATGGCTTCACACCACCCGTCGTTGTCACCAACACGACCAAGCACATCTATACAAAATTTTCCCCCTTCTGACACCTCCTCCCCTAGAACATCCAATTCTGCAGTGTCATCCGGTAGCCATAACGTGGCACCTAGCTACTCCCCAACTATGCCCACACCCCTTCAGCCTGAGTCAGACAACACACGCCATAGGATTCTTGCCAACTCAGGGAACTTAAGATCTCCCAGTCCCATGTGCCTCACTCTCTCTTCCATCTCGTCCCGCTCCTTGAGTAGCAGTTGTATCATTGTGGGGGAATCAGCCCCCCTGAATGAGGGAGCTCCGAGTGTGGCAGGAAATTCACCCTGTTCCTCCCCCATGAACCCTCTCCCACCACTGTCTCCTCAGTCTCCCAGCTACTTGCCTACCGTCCCCAGATGTCCCCGTCAGGACACAAACCAGAGGCAGTTCTGCCACGAGGAGAGGCCAGGCTCAGTGGGAGCAGTAGACTTGGCCCTCATGTCTTCCATGGAGGAGACTGGGGTTCCATCTGAATGTTCTACTGAGGGCACACCAGAGCCTGATTCTATAGTCTTCACCCCACCTGAATCCCCTCAGTATTCCCCCTTGGTTCCCAGCAACCCCTTCACTGTGCGTGCATCCTCCACAGAGAGCCACACCTGTGTCACCATTTCCCCAATGGCTTCACACCACCCATCATTGTCACCAACACGACCATACCAATCGATACATCATTCTTCCGCTTCTGGCACCTCCTTCCCTAGGACACCCAATTCTGCAGTGTCATTCCCAGGGCCATATTCTGAGTCCACAGGGGTCTCCACCATCTACCACATGTTCACCCTTCCCTCAACGTGCAGCCCAACCTCTACCCGAGGGGAATTTCCCAGCTCCCAAGAGCAACTCTGCAACGACTTGAATAATCTGAGCAACATCACACATGACTCACTTGGGGATGCCCAGAACAACCGAGGGCTCCCCATCCAGTCTCCCATTCCCTCAACCCAACCCCACAGATTCTCTCCCGTGGCACCTAACTACTCCCCAACTATGACCACACCCCTTCAGCCTGAGTCAGACAACACACGCCATAGGATTCTTGCCAACTCAGGGACCTTAAGATCTCCCAGCCCCATGTGCCTCACCCTCTCTTCCATCTCGTCCCGCTCCTTGAGTAGCAGTTGTATCATTGTGGGGGAATCAGCCCCCCTGAATGAGGGAGCTCCGAGTGTGGCAGGAAATTCACCCTGTTCCTCCCCCATGAACCCTCTCCCACCACTGTCTCCTCTGTCTCCCAGCTACTCGCCTACTGTCCCGAGATTTCTCCGTCAGGACACCAAGCAGAGGCAGTTCTGCCTCGAGGAGAGGCCAGGCTCAGTGGGAGCAGTAGACTTGGCCCTCATGTCTTCCATGGAGGAGACTGGGGTTCCATCTGAATGTTCTTCTGAGGGCTCACCAGAGCCTGACTTCAAGGTCTTCACCCCACCTGAATCCCTTCACAATCCTTCCTTGCGTCCCAGCAACCCCTTCACCCTTCCAGAATCCCCCATGGGAATTCCCACATCTGCTGCCATTTCCCTAATGGCTTCACACCACCCGTCGTTGTCACCAACACGACCAAGCACATCTATACAAAATTTTCCCCCTTCTGACACCTCCTCCCCTAGAACATCCAATTCTGCAGTGTCATCCGGTAGCCATAACGTGGCACCTAGCTACTCCCCAACTATGCCCACACCCCTTCAGCCTGAGTCAGACAACACACGCCATAGGATTCTTGCCAACTCAGGGAACTTAAGATCTCCCAGTCCCATGTGCCTCACTCTCTCTTCCATCTCGTCCCGCTCCTTGAGTAGCAGTTGTATCATTGTGGGGGAATCAGCCCCCCTGAATGAGGGAGCTCCGAGTGTGGCAGGAAATTCACCCTGTTCCTCCCCCATGAACCCTCTCCCACCACTGTCTCCTCTGTCTCCCAGCTACTCGCCTACCGTCCCCAGATGTCCCCGTCAGGACACAAACCAGAGGCAGTTCTGCCACGAGGAGAGGCCAGGCTCAGTGGGAGCAGTAGACTTGGCCCTCATGTCTTCCATGGAGGAGACTGGGGTTCCATCTGAATGTTCTACTGAGGGCACACCAGAGCCTGATTCTATAGTCTTCACCCCACCTGAATCCCCTCAGTATTCCCTCTTGGTTCCCAGCAACCCCTTCACTGTGCGTGCATCCTCCACAGAGAGCCACACCTGTGTCACCATTTCCCCAATGGCTTCACACCACCCATCATTGTCACCAACACGACCATACCAATCGATACATCATTCTTCCGCTTCTGGCACCTCCTTCCCTAGGACACCCAATTCTGCAGTGTCATTCCCAGGGCCATATTCTGAGTCCACAGGGGTCTCCACCATCTACCACATGTTCACCCTTCCCTCAATGTGCAGCCCAACCTCTACCCGAGGGGAATTTCCCAGCTCCCAAGAGCAACTCTGCAACGACTTGAATAATCTGAGCAACATCACACATGACTCACTTGGGGATGCCCAGAACAACCGAGGGCTCCCCATCCAGTCTCCCATTCCCTCAACCCAACCCCACAGATTCTCTCCCGTGGCGCCTAACTACTCCCCAACTATGACCACACCCCTTCAGCCTGAGTCAGACAACACACGCCATAGGATTCTTGCCAACTCAGGGACCTTAAGATCTCCCAGCCCCATGTGCCTCACCCTCTCTTCCATCTCGTCCCGCTCCTTGAGTAGCAGTTGTATCATTGTGGGGGAATCAGCCCCCCTGAATGAGGGAGCTCCGAGTGTGGCAGGAAATTCACCCTGTTCCTCCCCCATGAACCCTCTCCCACCACTGTCTCCTCTGTCTCCCAGCTACTCGCCTACTGTCCCGAGATTTCTCCGTC
This sequence comes from Ochotona princeps, assembly GCF_030435755.1. Lineage (NCBI taxonomy): Eukaryota > Metazoa > Chordata > Mammalia > Lagomorpha > Ochotonidae > Ochotona > Ochotona princeps. Next base: position 92,865 of record NW_026700005.1, on the reverse strand, counting down.
AGGACACCAAGCAGAGGCAGTTCTGCCTCGAGGAGAGGCCAGGCTCAGTGGGAGCAGTAGACTTGGCCCTCATGTCTTCCATGGAGGAGACTGGGGTTCCATCTGAATGTTCTTCTGAGGGCTCACCAGAGCCTGACTTCAAGGTCTTCACCCCACCTGAATCCCTTCACAATCCTTCCTTGCGTCCCAGCAACCCCTTCACCCTTCCAGAATCCCCCATGGGAATTCCCACATCTGCTGCCATTTCCCTAATGGCTTCACACCACCCGTCGTTGTCACCAACACGACCAAGCACATCTATACAAAATTTTCCCCCTTCTGACACCTCCTCCCCTAGAACATCCAATTCTGCAGTGTCATCCGGTAGCCATAACGTGGCACCTAGCTACTCCCCAACTATGCCCACACCCCTTCAGCCTGAGTCAGACAACACACGCCATAGGATTCTTGCCAACTCAGGGAACTTAAGATCTCCCAGTCCCATGTGCCTCACTCTCTCTTCCATCTCGTCCCGCTCCTTGAGTAGCAGTTGTATCATTGTGGGGGAATCAGCCCCCCTGAATGAGGGAGCTCCGAGTGTGGCAGGAAATTCACCCTGTTCCTCCCCCATGAACCCTCTCCCACCACTGTCTCCTCAGTCTCCCAGCTACTTGCCTACCGTCCCCAGATGTCCCCGTCAGGACACAAACCAGAGGCAGTTCTGCCACGAGGAGAGGCCAGGCTCAGTGGGAGCAGTAGACTTGGCCCTCATGTCTTCCATGGAGGAGACTGGGGTTCCATCTGAATGTTCTACTGAGGGCACACCAGAGCCTGATTCTATAGTCTTCACCCCACCTGAATCCCCTCAGTATTCCCCCTTGGTTCCCAGCAACCCCTTCACTGTGCGTGCATCCTCCACAGAGAGCCACACCTGTGTCACCATTTCCCCAATGGCTTCACACCACCCATCATTGTCACCAACACGACCATACCAATCGATACATCATTCTTCCGCTTCTGGCACCTCCTTCCCTAGGACACCCAATTCTGCAGTGTCATTCCCAGGGCCATATTCTGAGTCCACAGGGGTCTCCACCATCTGCCACATGTTCACCCTTCCCTCAACGTGCAGCCCAACCTCTACCCGAGGGGAATTTCCCAGCTCCCAAGAGCAACTCTGCAACGACTTGAATAATCTGAGCAACATCACACATGACTCACTTGGGGATGCCCAGAACAACCGAGGGCTCCCCATCCAGTCTCCCATTCCCTCAACCCAACCCCACAGATTCTCTCCCGTGGCACCTAACTACTCCCCAACTATGACCACACCCCTTCAGCCTGAGTCAGACAACACACGCCATAGGATTCTTGCCAACTCAGGGACCTTAAGATCTCCCAGCCCCATGTGCCTCACCCTCTCTTCCATCTCGTCCCGCTCCTTGAGTAGCAGTTGTATCATTGTGGGGGAATCAGCCCCCCTGAATGAGGGAGCTCCGAGTGTGGCAGGAAATTCACCCTGTTCCTCCCCCATGAACCCTCTCCCACCACTGTCTCCTCTGTCTCCCAGCTACTCGCCTACTGTCCCGAGATTTCTCCGTCAGGACACCAAGCAGAGGCAGTTCTGCCTCGAGGAGAGGCCAGGCTCAGTGGGAGCAGTAGACTTGGCCCTCATGTCTTCCATGGAGGAGACTGGGGTTCCATCTGAATGTTCTTCTGAGGGCTCACCAGAGCCTGACTTCAAGGTCTTCACCCCACCTGAATCCCTTCACAATCCTTCCTTGCATCCCAGCAACCCCTTCACCCTTCCAGAATCCCCCATGGGAATTCCCACATCTGCTGCCATTTCCCTAATGGCTTCACACCACCCGTCGTTGTCACCAACACGACCAAGCACATCTATACAAAATTTTCCCCCTTCTGACACCTCCTCCCCTAGAACATCCAATTCTGCAGTGTCATCCGGTAGCCATAACGTGGCACCTAGCTACTCCCCAACTATGCCCACACCCCTTCAGCCTGAGTCAGACAACACACGCCATAGGATTCTTGCCAACTCAGGGAACTTAAGATCTCCCAGTCCCATGTGCCTCACTCTCTCTTCCATCTCGTCCCGCTCCTTGAGTAGCAGTTGTATCATTGTGGGGGAATCAGCCCCCCTGAATGAGGGAGCTCCGAGTGTGGCAGGAAATTCACCCTGTTCCTCCCCCATGAACCCTCTCCCACCACTGTCTCCTCTGTCTCCCAGCTACTCGCCTACCGTCCCCAGATGTCCCCGTCAGGACACAAACCAGAGGCAGTTCTGCCACGAGGAGAGGCCAGGCTCAGTGGGAGCAGTAGACTTGGCCCTCATGTCTTCCATGGAGGAGACTGGGGTTCCATCTGAATGTTCTACTGAGGGCACACCAGAGCCTGATTCTATAGTCTTCACCCCACCTGAATCCCCTCAGTATTCCCTCTTGGTTCCCAGCAACCCCTTCACTGTGCGTGCATCCTCCACAGAGAGCCACACCTGTGTCACCATTTCCCCAATGGCTTCACACCACCCATCATTGTCACCAACACGACCATACCAATCGATACATCATTCTTCCGCTTCTGGCACCTCCTTCCCTAGGACACCCAATTCTGCAGTGTCATTCCCAGGGCCATATTCTGAGTCCACAGGGGTCTCCACCATCTACCACATGTTCACCCTTCCCTCAATGTGCAGCCCAACCTCTACCCGAGGGGAATTTCCCAGCTCCCAAGAGCAACTCTGCAACGACTTGAATAATCTGAGCAACATCACACATGACTCACTTGGGGATGCCCAGAACAACCGAGGGCTCCCCATCCAGTCTCCCATTCCCTCAACCCAACCCCACAGATTCTCTCCCGTGGCGCCTAACTACTCCCCAACTATGACCACACCCCTTCAGCCTGAGTCAGACAACACACGCCATAGGATTCTTGCCAACTCAGGGACCTTAAGATCTCCCAGCCCCATGTGCCTCACCCTCTCTTCCATCTCGTCCCGCTCCTTGAGTAGCAGTTGTATCATTGTGGGGGAATCAGCCCCCCTGAATGAGGGAGCTCCGAGTGTGGCAGGAAATTCACCCTGTTCCTCCCCCATGAACCCTCTCCCACCACTGTCTCCTCTGTCTCCCAGCTACTCGCCTACTGTCCCGAGATTTCTCCGTCAGGACACCAAGCAGAGGCAGTTCTGCCTCGAGGAGAGGCCAGGCTCAGTGGGAGCAGTAGACTTGGCCCTCATGTCTTCCATGGAGGAGACTGGGGTTCCATCTGAATGTTCTTCTGAGGGCTCACCAGAGCCTGACTTCAAGGTCTTCACCCCACCTGAATCCCTTCACAATCCTTCCTTGCGTCCCAGCAACCCCTTCACCCTTCCAGAATCCCCCATGGGAATTCCCACATCTGCTGCCATTTCCCTAATGGCTTCACACCACCCGTCGTTGTCACCAACACGACCAAGCACATCTATACAAAATTTTCCCCCTTCTGACACCTCCTCCCCTAGAACATCCAATTCTGCAGTGTCATCCGGTAGCCATAACGTGGCACCTAGCTACTCCCCAACTATGCCCACACCCCTTCAGCCTGAGTCAGACAACACACGCCATAGGATTCTTGCCAACTCAGGGAACTTAAGATCTCCCAGTCCCATGTGCCTCACTCTCTCTTCCATCTCGTCCCGCTCCTTGAGTAGCAGTTGTATCATTGTGGGGGAATCAGCCCCCCTGAATGAGGGAGCTCCGAGTGTGGCAGGAAATTCACCCTGTTCCTCCCCCATGAACCCTCTCCCACCACTGTCTCCTCAGTCTCCCAGCTACTTGCCTACCGTCCCCAGATGTCCCCGTCAGGACACAAACCAGAGGCAGTTCTGCCACGAGGAGAGGCCAGGCTCAGTGGGAGCAGTAGACTTGGCCCTCATGTCTTCCATGGAGGAGACTGGGGTTCCATCTGAATGTTCTACTGAGGGCACACCAGAGCCTGATTCTATAGTCTTCACCCCACCTGAATCCCCTCAGTATTCCCTCTTGGTTCCCAGCAACCCCTTCACTGTGCGTGCATCCTCCACAGAGAGCCACACCTGTGTCACCATTTCCCCAATGGCTTCACACCACCCATCATTGTCACCAACACGACCATACCAATCGATACATCATTCTTCCGCTTCTGGCACCTCCTTCCCTAGGACACCCAATTCTGCAGTGTCATTCCCAGGGCCATATTCTGAGTCCACAGGGGTCTCCACCATCTACCACATGTTCACCCTTCCCTCAATGTGCAGCCCAACCTCTACCCGAGGGGAATTTCCCAGCTCCCAAGAGCAACTCTGCAACGACTTGAATAATCTGAGCAACATCACACATGACTCACTTGGGGATGCCCAGAACAACCGAGGGCTCCCCATCCAGTCTCCCATTCCCTCAACCCAACCCCACAGATTCTCTCCCGTGGCGCCTAACTACTCCCCAACTATGACCACACCCCTTCAGCCTGAGTCAGACAACACACGCCATAGGATTCTTGCCAACTCAGGGACCTTAAGATCTCCCAGCCCCATGTGCCTCACCCTCTCTTCCATCTCGTCCCGCTCCTTGAGTAGCAGTTGTATCATTGTGGAGGAATCAGCCCCCCTGAATGAGGGAGCTCCGAGTGTGGCAGGAAATTCACCCTGTTCCTCCCCCATGAACCCTCTCCCACCACTGTCTCCTCTGTCTCCCAGCTACTCGCCTACTGTCCCGAGATTTCTCCGTCAGGACACCAAGCAGAGGCAGTTCTGCCTCGAGGAGAGGCCAGGCTCAGTGGGAGCAGTAGACTTGGCCCTCATGTCTTCCATGGAGGAGACTGGGGTTCCATCTGAATGTTCTTCTGAGGGCTCACCAGAGCCTGACTTCAAGGTCTTCACCCCACCTGAATCCCTTCACAATCCTTCCTTGCGTCCCAGCAACCCCTTCACCCTTCCAGAATCCCCCATGGGAATTCCCACATCTGCTGCCATTTCCCTAATGGCTTCACACCACCCGTCGTTGTCACCAACACGACCAAGCACATCTATACAAAATTTTCCCCCTTCTGACACCTCCTCCCCTAGAACATCCAATTCTGCAGTGTCATCCGGTAGCCATAACGTGGCACCTAGCTACTCCCCAACTATGCCCACACCCCTTCAGCCTGAGTCAGACAACACACGCCATAGGATTCTTGCCAACTCAGGGAACTTAAGATCTCCCAGTCCCATGTGCCTCACTCTCTCTTCCATCTCGTCCCGCTCCTTGAGTAGCAGTTGTATCATTGTGGGGGAATCAGCCCCCCTGAATGAGGGAGCTCCGAGTGTGGCAGGAAATTCACCCTGTTCCTCCCCCATGAACCCTCTCCCACCACTGTCTCCTCAGTCTCCCAGCTACTTGCCTACCGTCCCCAGATGTCCCCGTCAGGACACAAACCAGAGGCAGTTCTGCCACGAGGAGAGGCCAGGCTCAGTGGGAGCAGTAGACTTGGCCCTCATGTCTTCCATGGAGGAGACTGGGGTTCCATCTGAATGTTCTACTGAGGGCACACCAGAGCCTGATTCTATAGTCTTCACCCCACCTGAATCCCCTCAGTATTCCCCCTTGGTTCCCAGCAACCCCTTCACTGTGCGTGCATCCTCCACAGAGAGCCACACCTGTGTCACCATTTCCCCAATGGCTTCACACCACCCATCATTGTCACCAACACGACCATACCAATCGATACATCATTCTTCCGCTTCTGGCACCTCCTTCCCTAGGACACCCAATTCTGCAGTGTCATTCCCAGGGCCATATTCTGAGTCCACAGGGGTCTCCACCATCTACCACATGTTCACCCTTCCCTCAACGTGCAGCCCAACCTCTACCCGAGGGGAATTTCCCAGCTCCCAAGAGCAACTCTGCAACGACTTGAATAATCTGAGCAACATCACACATGACTCACTTGGGGATGCCCAGAACAACCGAGGGCTCCCCATCCAGTCTCCCATTCCCTCAACCCAACCCCACAGATTCTCTCCCGTGGCACCTAACTACTCCCCAACTATGACCACACCCCTTCAGCCTGAGTCAGACAACACACGCCATAGGATTCTTGCCAACTCAGGGACCTTAAGATCTCCCAGCCCCATGTGCCTCACCCTCTCTTCCATCTCGTCCCGCTCCTTGAGTAACAGTTGTATCATTGTGGGGGAATCAGCCCCCCTGAATGAGGGAGCTCCGAGTGTGGCAGGAAATTCACCCTGTTCCTCCCCCATGAACCCTCTCCCACCACTGTCTCCTCTGTCTCCCAGCTATTCGCCTACTGTCCCGAGATTTCTCCGTCAGGACACCAAGCAGAGGCAGTTCTGCCTCGAGGAGAGGCCAGGCTCAGTGGGAGCAGTAGACTTGGCCCTCATGTCTTCCATGGAGGAGACTGGGGTTCCATCTGAATGTTCTTCTGAGGGCTCACCAGAGCCTGACTTCAAGGTCTTCACCCCACCTGAATCCCTTCACAATCCTTCCTTGCGTCCCAGCAACCCCTTCACCCTTCCAGAATCCCCCATGGGAATTCCCACATCTGCTGCCATTTCCCTAATGGCTTCACACCACCCGTCGTTGTCTCCAACACGACCAAGCACATCTATACAAAATTTTCCCCCTTCTGACACCTCCTCCCCTAGAACATCCAATTCTGCAGTGTCATCCGGTAGCCATAACGTGGCACCTAGCTACTCCCCAACTATGACCACACCCCTTCAGCCTGAGTCAGACAACACACGCCATAGGATTCTTGCCAACTCAGGGAACTTAAGACCTCCCAGTCCCATGTGCCTCACTCTCTCTTCCATCTCGTCCCGCTCCTTGAGTAGCAGTTGTATCATTGTGGGGGAATCAGCCCCCCTGAATGAGGGAGCTCCGAGTGTGGCAGGAAATTCACCCTGTTCCTCCCCCATGAACCCTCTCCCACCGCTGTCTCCTCTGTCTCCCAGCTACTCGCCTACCGTCCCCAGATGTCCCCATCAGGACACAAACCAGAGGCAGTTCTGCCACGAGGAGAGGCCAGGCTCAGTGGGAGCAGTAGACTTGGCCCTCATGTCTTCCATGGAGGAGACTGGGGTTCCATCTGAATGTTCTTCTGAAGGCACACTAGAGCCTCACTCCGTTATGTTTACTTCTGCCTCCTCTGACTATGCCCCCTCGTGTTCCAGTGCCCCATCTTCATTTGAACCCCGTTGTTCCTCTCCTTTTGCTCCTGGTCCATCACTGCCATGCCTCTTTCTATCTCCCATTTCACACTGCTCTACCCCAAGTGACTGTATGGTTGAGGAGAAGTTTGCTCTCCTGTCTCAGGGACCTGCTCTTTTTTCAGGCTTTTCAGATGGTTCTTCCACCATCCTCACTATCCCAGCTTTCCCAAACCTTAATCCCCTTGGTGTTTCAACTAGCTATGCCCCAACAGTCCATGGATTTCCACCTGAGTCAGACCACCAGTTTCACGGATCTGCTTTTGAGTCAGGGCCTTCAAGATCTCCCTGTCCTGTGTCCCTCAGTGTCTCTTCTATCTCATCCTCTTCATTGCCCACCAACATGACAGATGAGGGGGAGTCAGCCCTCCAGACTCAGGGAATTTCTGGTGTTTCCAGAACTTCACAATGTTCCTCTCCCCCGACTGTCATCACATCACACCCATCTCTCCGTCTTTCCTCCAACTCCTCTTGCACTTCCCCCACTGGCCCCACAATTCTGGGTGAGTCAGCCCTGCTGAACTCAAGGAGACTCAGTTCTCCAGGAACTTTAGGCGCCTCCTCCCCATTGTCTGCCCTCACATCTCCAGCTCTCAGAGAATCTTCCATGTCCCTTAGCAACTCCCCAAATGACCCCATGTGGACCATGGCTTCCAACCTCCAGGCACAGGCTGCACTCTCCTCTCCTCATTTCCCAAGGGAGACTGCCCACCTGACAGGGCCAATACCTGCACCCCTGCAGGCCACTCTCACTTGCTTTGCCACATCCACTCCTTCTTACCCCAGAGTCCCTGGAGACTCTGCCATTCCCCACCTCTATGCTCAGATTCATCCATCTCATGGATTGCTTCCTGAGAGAGCCACACACACCCACAACCCCAGTCCCAGTCTTCCCTGCAACAGAGACCATTTCAGTGGTCGCCCTCACACTCACAGCTGCCCTTCCACTTGCTACTGTCATGGGGTGGCTCGCAGAAGAGGTGCTGGTAACAGGCACCCTCATCACCCTGGCCGCTATGCTCCTTGAGCACCCAGGGTCATCTCCCTAGCTAATGGCTGCCAGTGCCCATGCAGCCAGCAAGCCCCAGTTGCCTTCATGCCTGCAGGCTACCCTGCCAGTGTCATGGCTGGTTTTACCCTCTTTGACTGGCACTGACACTGAAGGAGGAGCTCCAGCAGAAGATCTCTGCTTGAGAAAGGTGATCCTGTCCCCACTTATCATGCTTCTTTCATTTACATGATGTATGTTTCCTTTCTGGCTTCAGCAGAAATGACAGGGTTCACAACATTCCAATCCTGTTCTTGCTGTCATTGGGCAAGACTCTATTGGGTCCTGTGATGTGATCATGTTAAGTTCTGTTTTGAATTACACCTGTGCCAGGTGACTAGTACTCTTGGGGTTCTCATGGATGATTTTTGTGTAAATTGATGAGGAAGTCTTTGCATTCATTTTCTCTGTACAGACTGAGACCATCTTGCAGTTTTTGTCTTTTATGGATGGATATGTTAGATTCATTGAGTTTGTGATGCTAAATCCACTTTGAAATTGGAGGTCATATCCTAGACGGTCTTGTTTTACCTCTAACTGCCGTACAGAGGAGCACTACACACTGATTCCGATTTGGAAGTCCTGATTGCCAGCAGTGCAGAGGAGCTCATGCTGAAAGACCTCTCAACCCCAAACTACAGAAACATTTGGTGTATATGTTGGCAAGATTACAGAGAAAGATACCCATCCCTCTCTAAGTCTGGCAATCTAAGTATCCATCTTGAAATTCCTTCAGAGTAGAATGAGTTTTTCATGTCAGGATCAAGTAGAAATGATGGAATAAGACATGACTTGCAAATTTGTTTTCTGAATAATTAACTGAGAACTTAAGAATTTAACTTTTGTGTATGAACAACCTAGGAAAACGTTGACCAAAGTATCCAATGTTTTCTACAGATTTTAAGACTTGAGTACATGTATGGGAAACATGTATCTCTTAGATTTATGCATTTGAATGATATATGCACTAAGAGTAAAAAATGATAGATCAACATGGTATATTTTCAGTTATGAATTTTATCAAACAAATGTAGAAGCTAAATTGGATTTGGTATTGAATGTGTAACATACAAGTATATTGTTTCCCCGGTAAACTAGATCACGAATGTGTAAATAACCTAAAAACATTTTGATTTCTTTCTACCATATGTCCAAAACAGCCTATATGTCACATGAATTACAAACATATTGAGCTATGTAGCAGTTTTAATTTTTTTAATCTATTTTATTGTATTGTTGTGGATAATCTTTACAGTTAATTACAGTTAAAGAAAAAAAGGTTCAGGGGGATAGGGAAGTGGGTAGCAGTTTTAATTTATGAGTGTTCTTTTTTCAGCCAATTAGAATGTGTTCCTTCAATAAATTTTACCTTGTAGCAACACAGTAAGCACACATACAATACACGTGATATGACAGAACAAGTAGTTTTTGTAGTATATATGTTTTTAGTTCTTTAGTTCTTTAGTTGATGTTTGAAAATAACCACCAGTTGACACTGCTTTTATTAATGTGAATTAGCCCTATTTAAATGGTTGTGTGTTTTGAAGAAGAGTACAGAACTGCAATTCACAAACACTTTAAGCAGCCATGACTGAAGCATAAACTCATGAACCAACAACAGGAGGGAAGCGTTGACTCCATAGAGCGTTTTGAATGCAGCTGTAGGCTTTTAAAGCCACTTGCAGTATTTTGACATCAGGGCCTTTGTTTTTTTATTAAGACAGTAACTAAAACTGGTAGCAATGCATGATCGTCAGACTTTTTGACATTTGGACATTTGTATCAGAATGTTTCATATCAGTATAAGTTAAAATGTGCCCCCACCTGGCATCTGGGCAGTACCTTTGGTATAATCCCAACTGCCTCTTCGTGAATTTTCTTGCCAGGCTGGGAAATACAGCCTTGGGTTGTATTTGGCCTTGTCTTACAACTTTTGTTGAAGTTGGATTGCAAACTTTGTGATTTTTTTTTTTTCTGACTAGCTTGTATAATATTTTTAGTTGTCTTAAACTGAATAGAATTATTTTGAAAATATTCAGTTATTTGAAAGAGAGACATTTCTCTCATAGGCTGGTTCACTCTTCAGATGCTTGCTACAGTCAGAGTTGCTCCTAGCTGGGAGCAGGGGTATTAGGGACCCATAGATTCGAGCGGGACTGGCTGCCTCCCAGAGGGCACATTAGCAGGAAGCTGGAATTAGGCCTGCACCAGGAGCACAGCCCAGTTCCTCTGATTTGGATTCACATATCAAACGGCACCATAACTTCTGTGCCAAATGCCTACCATTGCTCCAACCCTCACATTAGCCAAATGCATACATGTTTGTCATGCTATTGGTAGTGACTTTTTCATGTAATGAATGTGCTTGCCTTTTGCCAGTTTGGGCATTATATTTCTTTAAAGGTGATCTGTCAGCTTTTGAATTTGTTTTGTAAATGCAGTCTTTATTTGCACTTGTGGAAAATATTTACATTTATCATGCTTTTTTCTGAGTTGTTCTCTACTATGTGTTTAAACCGTCATGTCCATTTAACACATTTGATCGATTGTTTTGCTGATTTCATTTTTTTCTAAAACATAATGTTTGCAAAAATTGTCCTACATTTCTGTACTATCATCTGAAATATCATATTTATTTAAATCTTTATTCATAGCAAATTAGCAGGTTTTGGCTATCCAAAAAATATGGGCCTAGATAAAGCATAAAAGATTGTCTTTTTTTCATTATTACTTTTTGATGATATTGACAGAGTTGATCAGAGTGGAAAGTCTCAACTGTTAGGGGAAAGTGGGTGATACCATTGTTTCCAGATTTTCTTTTTCTTCTTGCTGCATCTGGCAGTAGAGAGCAGACCATGGGATAAGCCACACCCAGCCTCCCAAATGCCTTAGAACTCAGGGATGGGGAGCAGCCACCGTTTGTCACCCAAGGGTCCCTGATGTGGTGTGATGTTCTAGGCAAACATCCCTTCATACCTTGTCTCAAAAATGCTCTAGGTAAAACCAACTCATCCATGTCACATGCAAAAGAACATTTGAACTCAAGTCTCACATCAATCGTGAAGCAGAGCATATTTCTTTTCTTAAAATATATTTTTCTTTGATTTTTAAATTGTATGGTACAGTTTCATATAGACTGTGGTTATCCTCTGCCAAACTCCCACCTCCCAACAGATTTCTCCCATTTTACTACAATGATGTAGCACTTCAGAAGGAATCATAATTCTACCAGTCTCTTATTTAAGTGCACCCTGACATTGTTGGTACAGGCAATGTCAACAGTCCGGCATCTCATTGTCTACACATGTCCAACAGTTTCACTGGGAATCCATGTCTTGTTTGGAAGCAGGAATGCATGGTTACTCAGTGGCACGTTTTTTCATGGTGCTGTTATTTGTTGTTGTTGTTGTTGTGGCTGGTGTTCTAGCTCATACCAATTGTTGACTTGTTTCATGACTTCTCAATTATGGAAATGTATAGTGATGGAGTACTGCGCTCTACCATATCCAGATGTGGGGGTATAATGCAAAGTAAATTTCAATCCATGATTTCTAGTTGGTTGTGGCTGTGCTGCTTAGGCTCCTCCTATGGTGTTTTTGGTAGATAGGTTGGGTGTTTCTCAGTTCAGATCTTTTCACGTGTAGGCTCGTCGACTGTCAGGGTAAGGTCATAGTTCTTCTGCAGCTCAGTATTTGCTAAGTGAGTGCTTTATAATAGTGTTCAAACAGTTTTTAGAAGGTATCACCTTTTTTTAAACTTTCTAAAAAATGATGGAAATCTCAGTTTGGAAGCATTTTATTGAGAAATTGATTAAAAGTTATGAAAATGATCCCTTCCTTTAAATACATTAACATACCACCAAGCAGCCTCTTCCAAACTCCAGAGATCTGTGCGTGTGTTCCCTAATATTTAGATCTCATCAGAGCTTGCTAAACATGATCTCAACAATCTGAAATAGTCATCAAGGACTTTTATTTTAGAAAGAGGCAGCTCTGGACAGAAATACAATTCAAGAAAAAATACTGAATCAGATATTTGTGGAAGCACTATGTTTGCTTCAGTAAACATAAAAGAAATAGTAGCACTTGGTCAAGTTAGTTTTCAATTTTAGAAAACTAACACTTTAACAATATTCATTACACCCTACCATGCTGTTGATTGTAATAATATTCATACTATCACCCATGGGCCAAGCTCCTCTTCCCACTTCCCCACCAGCACCAGAGTCTGGAACCAGGGGACTGGCCTGCCCCTCCCCCACTCCTGCTCCTGCCTTTTCCCTGTCCTGCCCTGCTGTTTTAACCTTTTTTTTCTCCCAGGGGAGGGACGTTAGGGGGGTAAACTAATGAACATCTCTAAAGGAGGGGAAAAAAAAGAAGAGCAAAATGCCTGAGGTGGAAAAAAAAACCTAACTTGTAACGAGTTCACAGCAATAAGCCTTTTCTTAAATGACTTTTTTAACTTTTATTGGAAGGTCAGATGCAGAGAGGAGGAGAGACAGAAAGATATTCCATCTGATGATTCACTCCCCAAGTGACTGCAGTGGCAACAGCTGGTGCTGTACCGATCTGAAGCCAGGAGCCAGGAACCTCCTCCAGCTCTCCCACATGGGTACAGTGTCCCAAATCTTTGGGCCATTCTCCACTACCTTCTCAGGCCACAAGCAGGGAGCTTGATGGGAAATGAAGCTGCTGGAATTAGAACTGGCGCCCATATGAGATCCTGGCACATTCAGCTCAAGGACCTTAACTGCTAGGCCACTCTGCCTGGCCCAGCAATAAGCTTTTTTTTTTTTTTTCTATTTTTATTTTTAATTCATTAATTACATTGTATTATGTAACACAGTTTCATAGGTACTTGGACAATAAGCTTTTTCTCTCAAGATTTTGAATTGACCTGGGTTAACATAACTCTTCAGTTACTAATTTCAAGCAAGGATTACATTGCTGAGCTTGGTTCCAAAATATGTGTGTGTGTGTTTGTGTGTGTGTGTGTATGTGTGTGTGCATATGTGGTGCCAAACAGAGTGTGTCTCAACATTTGTCTTTTGAAAAAGTTTGAAATTGTCATCATGTGTTATTATCTGTGTTTATTGATCAAAACATGTTTTTGATCTTGTTAATTAACTTTTAGAGTTCTTGTTAGAGCATTCTTTCCTTGTTTCAAATGTACAGCTGACTTCACACATTTGGTAAATGTTTTTAGAGTTTTTATTTCAGTTTTCACTTGACAATGTTATGTAATTAATCTGGTGTTTCCAACCCCTTTCTTCACCCCTCCTCTTGTCTCTCTCTCTGACACTGAGGACTCAGAATGCACAGTTTGATCTCCAGACCTTAACTGTGTGGCTAAATTATTACCCTAATCATCTCCTCATGGACATCACCTTAAAACTGTCAGCATGTGTCCATGAGTACAAATTTCTAGCTCAGTGCATTAAAGAATTTAGGGATAGAATTGAACATCCCCCGGGCTGACACCCCAAGGCTGCCTCTGTGGCCCACTTCAACCAGGGCCCAGGGGAAGAGTAGTGAGCTAGACAACAGGAGGCCTGTTCATGTGGCTTTATCCAGTAACCTGTCTCAGGGAGACCCAGCAAGGCCAGTCCACCCTCAAGTTGACCTGCTTTCAACTTGGGAGGCCAGAAGACTGGGCAACCAGCTACCAATCATAGAAGTGGCTTTCAAAGCATCTTGTCAGCTCTGCCAAGAGCCAAGCCACTAGGAATGGGACTTTTCTGGGGGTCAAAAAATCCCTGGGTCAGGACCATGGTTGGCCACCAGCTAGAAAACCCTTCACTCTGCCCAGCCCCTGAAGTGTTCATTGCCATGGAGAAACAGCCTACAGTCAACAGCATCACAGGTAAAGCTGTATATTCCATCCAGAGTCACCATCTGTTCTGTATCAGCCTCCCTTTCAAGGCCAGCTCTCCTCTTTGTCCAGCCAGGTAATGGGAGTCAACGGAGGTCTCCCCATGGAGTTTCACACTTCCTTTATGTCATCTCTTCCAGCACCCCACATGAAGAGAGAGATGGTCCTGAACCTCTCACACGCCTAACAAACTTCAGAATTTTCCTTTGTGCATCTAGACTTAAAACTCAAGTGCACATGTATGTGAGAAATCAGAATCAGTGTTTGCTAGCTGTCACTGCAGCCTTGAATGTCACTGTCAACTGGAGCCCTGGCCTTACCGTAGGCCCTTACTTTGCTCCTGCTAAGCTCAGAAAGACCAAAGCAATCACCCTAGCTCTTGCTGGCAGCCAAAGTCCCCATGAGCAGGGGGAGAAAATGAGCATAGGACCAACAGCAGACTCGTTTATCTCCACTAGAATATGGACAAAAACATTTCTCTTTCCCACAACCATATATATTATTTTGTTGCTTCTTTTTATGTCTGGTTTCTTTTTTAAAGCCTTACTGGACAGTCTTTACCAGTCATTCACACATGTGCAGCCCAAGTCTCCCCACTAAGATCATACAACAAAAGGCTGGGATGTTGGGACTGAGGACAAGTGACCCTAGTTCCCTGCCCGCTCGGAAGGTCAACACTTGCCACAATGATCCATCTGCCAGCACAGAGGCACCCCAAGAAGCTCCTCAAGACCCAGCCTCAGAGACTGCATATCCCAGTGAGCTTCAGGAGGAACTCCAGCCATCCTTTCAAAGGGACTTTTGATGAGTAGCCCCTCCCTTCACTCTTGTGTCACCACTCAATTTCTAGCCAAACCATTAACCAGTTTCTTTTGCAGGGCTAGCAACCTCCCATTCTTCCCCCACCAAACTGAAACCACCACCAAGAGAACACCTTGCCCAAATTCAGCTTGAAGAATCAAACGGGAGAAATGTCCTCGACTCCTACTGGCCTCCACAGTCACCTGACCTCACTCTTTGTGGACTGTGGGTGGCAGGTCAATGAGGGGCCCTGACAGTTGCTGCTACTTTTCATTAAAAACCCGGGCATCACTCTGACCCAATCACCACCACTCAATCCGGCCTCCTTTCTCCCAATCCCTAAGAAGCCACTGACTACACACTCCTGTCCTCAAATTACTGATTTTTATTTGTCTCCTAGGGACAACCTACAGGATAAACTTCTCCCATCACCTGATCTCACACTCTTCGTGGATGGCAGTTCAGTGTGCAGGCCTGACGAACATCACTGTGTGACCTATATGACAGTGACCTTGGACTCCATGCTTGAGGCACAGTGCCTCCCCCAAGGAACTCCTCCCCAAAGGGCTGAACTGTACGCACTGATTCGGGCATTAACATTAGCTCAGGGGAAATGAGTCAATATCTACACTAACTCCAAGCATGCTTTTCTCATTGTTCACTCACACTCAGCTACCTGGCAGGAGAGAGGATTCCTCCCCACCAAAGGTAATCCTATTGTTAATGCCTCTTTGATGAACAGATTTCACCAAGTTCTCTGTTTCCAAACACAAGAGATAATTCTTCACTGCCGGGGACACCAGTCTTCAATGTACCCAGTGACACAAGGCAACAAGAAGGGTGACCAAACTGCGAGGCGTCTGGCAAACCCAAGAGCAAGTGCCCCCATAATCTTCCTATCTACTTCCCTTAAGCCTACCTACTCTCAACAAGAATGACAGGACCTGCTCACTTCCAGTGCCCAGGAACATCAGAGGCTGGATCTTCACGGGCAACAAGATCACACTCTCTTCTCATGCTGCCCTGTCCCTCCTCACTGATATCCACAATTCTCTGCATGTGGGGCCTGACTCTTTATTCCGGTTTCTTGCCCATTATTCTCGTGCCCTAATATGTGTGGACTTCTCAAACAGATCCATGCTTCATGCCCAACTTGCTCCATATTCTCCTCACAGGGAGCACTTAAACCAAGGGTACCCACTCAAAAACTTACAGGTGATCAACCTGGGGAAGACTGGCAAATAGATTTCACCCATATACCGACACAGAAGAAATTCATTACCCTACTTAAAAACATGACTCCTTTTCCGGTTGGGTAGCAGCATTTCCAATGGCCAAGGAGACATCAGCAGTGGTGGCAGAAACCCTATTTAACAACATCATTCCCAGGTTAGGTTTGCCTCTGTCCATCCAGTCTGCCAATGGGCCTGCTTTCATCTCACAGGTCACCCAACAGGTGTCAGAGGCCTTACCCATCAGCTGGAGCTCAGACCCTCATGGGTGGATTGATTCCCCTGGGCTCTAATATACATCAGGGTCAGCCCTCGCAAGCCCTTTGGATGGAGCCCATTTGAGCTGATGTATGGCCGACCCTTCCTGGTTACCCACCAGCTCCCTACAAAGTCTCCTCCCTTGGCTAACTGTTTCCCTTCTCTGACTCTGATTCTCAAGCTTCTCCGAGAACATGCAGACCTGTGTCTCCCGTGTCCTGACCCGAATGTGCCAGTGTACACGGATGTCCTTCCTCTCCAACCCGGAGACTCGGTTCTACTCAAGACTCTTCACCCAGACTCACTTCAGCCAGGGTGGACCAGGCCTCACATGGTGATCCTTACCACGCACACTGTGGCCAAACTTCTTGGTCACACCTCCTGGTTCCATTGTTCCCATCTAAGTCCTTTCCAAACCTCTACCTCATCTCAGTGGAAGGTGCAACAGACAGGGCATACCACACTAACCTTTCAATGCCAAAGTGCCTCCCCTGCCTCTGACCCTACTCCTAATAATTCTCTACCTCACGTTAACCAAACAGACAAAATAATTCACACAATTCAAGCAGCAACTTCAGTCTCGATATTGAGGCATCCACACTCATATCATGACTTATTCCAATACTCGCTCTGCTAGTAATTATATGTCTCTTATGAACTATTGCCCCTTGTTTTCCAATGTTCTTTCAGAAGAAAATTCATAATGCCCCATGGACTGCCTTCAACTAGATGCTGCTCTACTCCTACACTCTGGTACCCATGGAGCTTCTTCCGGACCTCACACAAAAAACAACAACCCCCTTCAGCAGGTAGCAGCCAGATCAATTTCTTCGCCCTCTTTCCTATACCAAGAGACTGGAATGATGGCTACCAAGGTGGCCGGAGATGGGTGGAATTTGCCTTCAAAAACCCGGAATGAATGGTGGAATTCTGGCAGGCCCCTCAGGCACTGAGACCACTGTTGCACCAATGAGGGGTACAGACCCATATTCCCCCACCAATAAGGGCCAAGGCGACCCCCGTTTCAGTTTCCATGTCAAGGAGAGTTTAAAAGGGCCCCTTCCCCATCTCTTCCATGCTTCTTCCTCTGTAGCCCACACCTTCCTGTCTGTCCTTTCTGCTGCATGGGGAAGGGAAGCCTGTGAAATAAAGGCCAACTAAATTATTTTCATATATTTGGCTGAGTTATTCTTTCCCTGGTGGTCAGCGAATCTAACATTTGGCTAGCCGGGAATCTAACAATAGTTGATGCATGGATACACTCAACTGAAATCTTTAGCATTAATATTTTTAAGATTTATTTTATTTTTATTGCAAAGTCAGATATACAGAGAGAGGAGAGGCAGAGAGGAAGATCTTCCATCCATGGATTCACTCCAACAGTGACTGCAACATCCAGTGCTGTGTGGATCAAAAGTCAGGATTCCTCCAGGTCTCCCGCATGGGTGCAGGGTCCCAAGGCTTGGAACCATCCTCAACTGCTTTCCCAGGTCAGAAGCAGTGAGCACAAAGGGTAGTAAAACTGCCGGGGTTAGAACCGGTGCCCATATGGAATCCCGGCACATTCAAGGCGAGGACTTTAGCAGCTAGGCCACCACACCGGGGCCAGCATTATTACTTAATATAAATAGTTTTGTAATATCCAATAAAACCATGTTTTTCCTACATGAGCTAAATATTCTGTTAGAGGGATAACAAAATCACTAAAATGAGAGCTATTGTTACATTATGTTAAGGAAATTCATTTATTTAACTGGTTAGGATTTTGACTTTAGTAACTGCACACAATTTGTTAGTAGGCTTGTGAGTTTTATAGGTTGCATTTTTTTAAAGATTTATTCATTTTTATTACAGCCAGATATACACAGAGGAGGAGAGACAGACAGGAAGATCTTTCATCCAATGATTCACTCCCCAAGTGAGCCGCAATGGGCCAATGCGCGCCAATCCGAAGCCAGGAACCTGGAACCTCTTCCAGGTCTCCCACATGGGTGCAGTGTCCCAATGCATTGGGCCATCCTCAACTGCTTTCCCAGGCCACAAGCAGGGAGCTGGATGGGAAGTGGAGCTGCCGGGATTAGAACCGGTGCCCATATGGGATATCGGGTCTTTAAAGGCGAGGACTTTAGCTGTAAGGCCATGCCGCTGGGCCCTATAGGTTGCATTTTTAAACGGTTGCACTGACAGTTCAACATTATAGGACTAGCGCTGGTTCTTCCATGAAGTTTGGCAAGCAACAGGAAACTAATCCATGTACAGTGTTGATTCTGAAATAGAATTTCAGACATGGTGTATTTCCTGAATTTAGTAGCATTCATGTGGAAGTCACTCTTATTGAAAATAGAGTCCAGCTGCTAGGCCTGACTGCTCAGATAGCTCGGCCTTGTGTGGGGCGGGGGTGTGGTGGCCTGCGGGAAGTGTTAGGGGCTGGGAAGAACAGGACACCAGCTTGGCCTCAGGGAGAAAGGGGTGTTGGAGACCACGCTCTGGGAGGGGCTGGGGAGGAGTCAGTGTTTAAAGCTGTTCCCCCATCCGGCAGCCAGCCTCAGATCCATCCCAGGTACGAGAGGCCTGCTGCACCAGGGCGCCTTGGCAGCGGCCGGGACAGAGCAGCGCTTCTCACCTTCCCAGAAGGTTTGTCAGTCGGGTCACAGCAGCAGGGATGGGGGCCGGTGGGCGGACTTTGAAAAACAGTTAAGAACACCTCTCCAGGGATACCGGTCAGTAGGTCCTGCTTCTGACTCTACAAGGCGTGCCAGATTGGCTGGGAGCAAAGACTCCATTTCAAGAACTCCGGACTTGCAGGTGGCCTGCGCCTTCCAAGGACCCAGCTTTCCTTGTCTGCGACTCAGTTTGGGGAGGACACATATAAGGGTCCACAGCTCACCTGGAGGGGACCGCCTTTAGGACGCCTTTCTGCCTCCCCATGGCACTACCTGGATCCTCTCACACCCAGGCCTAGAGCCTGGAGCCTCCTGCTCCCCCAGGAAACACCAATTCCCCAATTTTGGGACTCCAGGAGCCAGAGGGCACTGGCAGCCCAGGAGCCCTGGTCTGTGCTGGGCTGCCCCAGGAAAAGGTGAAGCGGCCCATGAACGCCTTCATGGTGTGGAGCTCTGCTCAGCGCCGCCAGATGGTGCAGCAGAACCCCAAGATGTACAACAGAGATCTCCAAGCGCCTGGGCGCGCAGTGGAAGCTGCTGGGTGAGGACAAGAAGCGGCCCTTTGTGGAGGAGGCCAAGCGGCTCCACGCCCTGCACCTGCGTGACTACCCCAACTACAAGTACCGACCTCGGCGCAAGACCAAGAACACCGGCGCTGGGGTAACGAACTCCAGCCAAGGAAACGGCGGCCAGCCCTGGGGACCAGGTTTCGTGACCACCCCAGTGAGCAGAGTTTTTTGGTACCAACCCCCCAACTACTCAGCCTACTTGCCAGGTCACTACAGCTCCTCCCACTACAAAGCCGAGGCGCCCCTGCCCTGCTCCATCCCTCAGAGCAACCCAGAGCAGCTCAGAGCCGAGCTGCTGCCTTCCTACAACCCCTACCCATCCCCTGCCTCCCCCGCTCACTACAGTTCCCCGTTGCCCGGCGCTCCCCTGCCCCTCACCCACCTCTGACCCACATGGATGTGGATCTAACTGTAGGACCGCCCCCCCGCCCCCCACACCTGTTTCTATAAAGCAGTCTTGAATTAGCCAAAAAAAAAAAAAAAAATAGAGTCCAAGCATTTGGGGTTTCTTTCATGATCTCTAATCTTATGATACAAATCTTTTAACAGGCTGATACTAGGACTCTATAGTCATAAAAACAACTGAACTGTTGTCAGTTTTCCTGCTCCATTAGGAATAGTGTATCTGACAGTATGAAATTGTATGTGTGTGGAACAAAACCATTCATTTCGAGATGACTGCTAGAGTTTAGACTGTCATGAGAATAGTTGGCTTGCAAACCTCCCTGATAATTTGCCAAAAAACGTTTTGTGTATTTATTTTCATAGAGAATTGCATATTTTGGTGCTCAATCGCTCCAGCCAGCAGAGCCAGTACCGCGGACAGGGAGAGGGTCTGGGGATGAAGCACCCACAGGAGACCAGTGATGGTAGAAGTCCCTGTGAAGTCTCCCTTCATTGCTCCTTGCCCTCTCCTTATGTACTCTCCCCTCCACGTCTTCATTTAGCAGGAGATTGGATACAAATGAGTCCAATTAGTCTAGGTGTTTTGAGCCACAAGCCCAGTTCCTGTTGCTGCCCAGCTTAATGAGCGCTAATTAATTCCTTAGCCCACAGCACTCAATAGATCCTAAAATACCTGCTTAACAGTCAGAGCTTCTCATTCAGCAAATGCCAATACACTTGCTTAGTTTGCTTACTTGTTGCTATAATTACATCCTTTTTTTGGTCAAACTTGTTCATGTTTCATTCTCAACTTGGGAGCTAGAAATGCTATAGTAAACTATATATTGTTCTAATTCTCCCTGATAGCAATTGTTTCAGCACCTGTTTCATTCTTTCAAAAATCTATTTTGCATCCTGTTCTCATATCTGGACTAGTGTTGTATTTTACAACTACTTCCTTTATCACGGCCATTTACTTCATATTTATGTTTGATATTTGTTATCTGCTATAAATATAGCAATAAATGGTCCATTTGTATAGATTGAGATTATTATTTACTATATTGATACAGCAATTAAGAACAAAGCAAAACAAACATAAGAAGCTTTTGGTATATTTAAAATCTTTAAGTTCAGGATCCAGGTCAAGGCAATTTTAACCAAAAGCAGGCACAAGAAAAAATGATTATGTCACGAAATTATCAAGCTTGATAT
Organism: Ochotona princeps; assembly: GCF_030435755.1. Taxonomy (NCBI): domain Eukaryota; kingdom Metazoa; phylum Chordata; class Mammalia; order Lagomorpha; family Ochotonidae; genus Ochotona; species Ochotona princeps. The sequence goes on along the minus strand of NW_026700005.1, from coordinate 71,599 downwards.
TTCTGATGATATGGCCTAAGTAATTGTTATTCTCAATATATTTATAATCAATAAACTATTTTATAATCAAAATCAGAACTTAAACTTTGGAAATGTTGGATCACCATCTGTAACCTTTACCAACAGGTGTTTGTTGAGCTGAATGCCTTTCTTTAGGGGAAGCAGGAATGAAGGCTGTGGTTCAACTGTGTCTCTGAAGAACCCCAGAAGCACAGGCAATTAAAGCAAAAATAAACCAATGTGATTGCCTGAGCATCTGCACTGTAATGGAAACCTTCCGCAACGTGAAGGGGACAACAAGAGCGAGAGACACATTGCATTATTATGTGACTGCAACTCAACAACAAAAATGAACACCACCAAATGTGCCCAACTGGAAACCATAATGCTAAGGGAAATGAGCCAATCCAAAAGGTTAGATACCACATGTTTGCCTTAATTTAAGATGGTATGATGTTATGTATAACATGCTATGTTATGTATGTTATGTTTTATGTTGTGCATAAACTAAAATTGAAATGTCAATGAGGTGGTCACAGAAGGTGGTTAAGAACTCGCATTTATTTTTAACATATTGGTTACTCAATACTATGTCAATTAATTCTATAACAATGTAAATTGTTGCTGATGGTATGTTGGAGCTTTTAATTGATCGGGATGATACTCTGCTGGCTCTGCGTTCAGACCAGAGAGGGTATACCTAAGAAGCCGTTGAACTTGACTGACAATAAGATGCTGGACTCTGTGTTTGGTAAATGCTTGCAATGAGGGAATCTCAAGTGAACTTGAACTGTGGTTATGCAACAAGGTGGAGTAATCCACCATGGGGGGAAGGGTTTGGGGAGGGGTGGGGGGAGAATCCTAGTACCTATGAAACTGTGTCACATAATAGAATGTAATTAAGGAATAAATTTTAAAAAATAATAAGTAATTGTTCCCAAAAAAAGATGAACAACACAGTTAAGAAATGGTTAAAGGACAGAAACAGGCAATTTTCAAAGGATGAAATAGAAATGGGCAAAACTCAATTAAACATGTCATCGGAAAAATGCAAATAAATACTACGGTGATAATTTTAAATCACTTCAGAATTGCTCCCACCTGAAAATCAAACACCAACTAATGCTAATGAGGATGTGTGGGAAAAGTTACCCTGCCCACTGCCTGTGTGATGCAAATCTGTGCAACCATTTTGGAAGACAGTTTAGAGATCTCTTACAAATCTGAAAACAGACCTAAAGACTCAGCCATCACACTCCTGGAGTTTACCCACGTGACATCCACATTCAAATTACTGGACATGTTTATTGCAGCTCAGTTCACAAGGAGTAAGCTAGAGAATCAACCCAGTTTCACCCAGGGATGACTAGATAAAGAAAATGTGGTCTATATAAACTTTGAAATACGATACACAGTCATCAAAAGCATGATGACCAATCTTTGTGACCAAAAGATGAAACTGGAAACCATCATGCTTAGTGAAACAAGCAAATCACAAAATGACCAATATCAGCTGTGTTCCCTGAGCTGTGGTAGATAAACGCAGAATACAAAAAATACAAACACACAGCATTCTGTGTGAGCAAATGGGTATTTTGAGATTTGATTTTCACAATGTTCTTCATTCTTGAGGAATGCTTTCTGTCTCTATTTGTTGAATGCTTTACCTAACAGTGCTTCAAGCCTAGAAATCAGAAGGGAAATGAAGTATTTCATTGTGAAAGTTTTTAAACAATGAGAGGAGCATGGTGGGAACATGGGCAGGAGGAGAGGGAGGGAAGAAAGTATCATTTGCTTCTAAATTTGGATTGTTAAATGCACCAACAATGTTCACCTTACAAACATAGAATCTAAACAAGAAGAGCAAAGCCGTGAATGAAGCAGCAGAGTAAACTCCATGTGAGAACTTGAGCAGAGAGCAGTGCATAGAAGCAGGTGTGTGAAGGCAGTGTAACCTCTGTGCTAAAGATGAACATGCCGCCATGATGCACACGTCAACACTAATATAAAATAGAGTTAGTAAAAACAAAAGAAAAAAATGTGGTATTTAACCTTTTGGGATTGGCTCATTTCCCTTAGCATTATGGTTTCCAGTTTGGCCCATTTGGCCACAAAGAACTGCATTTTGTTTTTTTTAATAGCTGAGTAGTATTCCATGGAGTAGATGAACCAAAGGTTAAATACCACATGTTTGCCTTAATTTGATATGATGTTATGTATAACAAGTTATGTTATGAATGTTATATGTTGTGTATAAACCAAAATTGAAATGTCAATGAGGTAGTCACAGAAGGTGGATAAGAAATCGCATTTACTTTTACCATATTGGTTACTCATTACTATGTCAATTAATTCCATAATGATGTAAATTTTTGCTGATGGTATGTTGGAGATTTTAATTGATCGGGATGATACTCTGCTGGCTCTGTCTTCAGACCAGAGAGGGTATACCTAAGAAGCCGTTGAACTTGACTAGACAATAAGATGCTGGACTCTATGTTTGGTATATGCTTGCAATGGGGGAATCTCAACTGAACTTGAACTGTGGTTATGCAACAAGGTGGAGGAATCCACCATGGTGGGAGGGTTTGGGGAGGGGTGGGGAGAATCCCAGTACCTATGAAACTGTGTCACATAATACAATGTAATTAATGAATTTAAAATAAAATTAAAAAAAAAAAAAACAAAAAAAACAAAAAAAAATAAAAAAAAATAAAAAAAAAAAATGAAGGACATGTCTGTATCAGTATTGTTGCAAATGCAGTTTTGCAAACTTTTTTAAAGTAATATTATGTAACTGACAGAATATATTTCATTTCTTTTAAATGTAAACAACTATATCATGGTTTTCACAATTCAGGATATGTCAGTATTTCCTGTGACTGCACCACACTTTAATCATCCATTTTTTTGCCTGTAGAATATCCTTTAGTAGTATTAAATTTGTGCTATCATGAAAGATATTATTGAATATTCACTTACATAACTGTGGGAGAAAACACTCTACATTAAAACTTCCCACATCAACAATGCTCAGTTTTCCAAACTGCTTGCCTTTAATTTTATCTTCATGGTAATTGTTATGGGGTGCAGCCAGTGATAGCCCGCATCCATTGACAGTGGGCAAAAGAAATTTGGCTGGGTCCCCTATCCTCTGTCCTGAAGGTGGGTCCTAACAGCAATGGAGTGTTAATTGCATCCTGAACCACTTCCCCCACATCCTAAATGAGCCAGGTTACTGGAAGTTCAATTAATCTAGGTGTTTTTAGCTACAAGCCCAGTTCCTGTTCCTGTCCATCCTAAAGAGCACTATTCAACTCTTTAGCCCACAACAGTTAGGTATTCGCTCCTGCCCACCTGTGACTCATCTATCAACTGAGAGACGATGGTATTGTGTTGTCATGTAACCACTCCCCTCACAAGCCCCTTTAAAAGGCCCAGGAAGCAGGGGCACTCACTCTCTTTCTGGCCCGGTGCTTCATTACTCTGGCACCTAGACTCTTGGCTCACCCAGGACAGGTAATCCCCTGAGCATGGTCCCTGTGTACTGCTTAGAAGAGGCAATGGTGAGGCATAGCAGTAGTAGAATGTGGGCAGAGAAGCCAGGGAAAGGTGAATGTCTGCAGCTCTGTAAGTGTGTCCAGGTTATTTGTGAATGTGTCCAGGTTATTCGTTGCATGTCTCTTAGGATAACGTATATTGTTGGGGCAGCTGGGACATAGGTTTTCAGCTTAATGATTGGACTTGAGGATAATGACCATTTGTTTCTTTTAGGATCATGATTGGGTGGATTGTGATTGGTGGATTGTTGTATGCACTTGTGATTTGTTATTGTGCTCTGTTGTCTTTAAGCTTGATTAATAAAGACTCCTTAACAAACCTTAGACATGTCTGGTGTGATCTCACTCACACCCTGCAACAGTAATGTGTATGTGTTCTAATTTCTCCAAATTCTCAGTAAGTATAGGAAGGTCTATTTCTTTGATTTTTTTTCCATTTGATTGGATATACAATGTTGCAATGTTGTCCACTGTTATAATTAATAAAAGAAAGTTTCTTTTCATGTACATTGTGAAAAAAGCTGTGTTAAAATTTATAGTTAGGTCCCAGTGCAGTAGCCTACAACTAAAGTTCTTACCTTGTATGACCCGGATTACCATATGGGTTCTGGTTCTAATTCTGTAAGCAGCCCTGCTTCCCATCCAACTCCCTGCTTGTGGCCTGGGAAAGCAGTCAAGGATGGCACAAAGCCTTGGGACCATTACCCATGTGGGAGACCAGAAGAAGCTCCTGGCTTTGGATTGGCTCAGCTCTGGCTATTGTGGCCACTTGGGGAGTGAATCAACAGAAGGAAGATCTTCCTCTCTGTCTCCTATCTGTATATCTGACTTGCCAGTAAAAATAAAATAAAAATCTAAAAGATGAAAATAAAAGAAATTTGAATGTTGCATAGAAATGAGCCCTTGCGCTCCAGTGCAGCTCCCTGTTCACATGCCTAGGAAAGCAGTAGGTGAGTGCTCAGATACTTGGGCCCTGTCAGCCCTGTCGGGGATCTGAATGGGGCGCCCAGCTCTCAGCTTTGGGGAGTGAGCCAGCAGATGGAAGATTGTCTCTCAACCTCTCTCTCTCTCTCTCTCTCTCTCTCTCTGTCCTTGAGATAAGTAAGTACTTGAGTCCTGTAATAGTCCTTTCTTTTATTCTGAAAAATAAAAACAAAAATGAGACACTCCCCTTACTTGATTGTGGACTAAGACTATTAGCACATAAGAATTTGTAAAGAAAAAAATACATAAGTGAATGGATAAATGAATAAAGAAAGGCTAAAATGCTGATGAATAAAATGACACAAGCCATGTGATTAATCATCCTAAACTACTAAGGAAGCTAAAGAACTGAAACATTCCTCAGTAAAGTGATGCTTGTTTGTGGTACTGGAATCTTTACAGAAATAGAATTAGTTAAAATTGTACAGATTTTATAAATTCTCTTTATGCTTTGACATTAGCAAACTGTTGATTTGTCTTTGTGGGAACACATTTCAGACATTAAAATGTGCACCTGACCTAAACAGACACAGTTAAGAATTGTGTTGCTAAGCTGCCTTTGGCCCCACTTGCTGTCCCATGGAGCTGTCCCAATGTCAAGCTTGGCTGCCACACTCCACTGCAGGGACCCTTCCTTCTCCTTTACCCGACGCACTTCTGAACTTGAAAATTAGACAAGAGCATTTACAGAAGTTTAATGAAGTTGAACTCACAGGCAAATGTTTATTCCCTGTTATTACAGAAACAAAATGTTGAAATTAGTTTTAGTCAATGACATGCCAATGTAATGTGAAAAACAATTTTAGAGGTAAATTCTTGGCATCCTTGTCTCTGCACAATATTCTAGTGAATTAAATAATTTAATGTGGCATATAGGCTAAATGACATTAGCACCTCTGCTTGTTTTAAATCCAAATTAGGGATGTGCTGACCTGTCACAACTCCTATGCACAAACTACGCTGTAGTTCTTCACACCCCTGTGAGTTCATACCAATCATTTGGAAATAACATTTTTTTCTTCTCAGAATGAGCTGTCACTGTTACTTTGAATTGTGGCACTTAAACTGGACTTGATCCAAATTTTCAGCAAGACATTTGATTCATTGTATCAGAAAGCAATCGGTTTGCAAAATGTATTTGTTTTTTTTTTTAAGCAAATACAATAATGTGTGTGCAAAGATTTCAGTAAAATTTTAAAATAGCTTCCTCAGATATATATTTAAATTTTTATTATCTCCTGTCTTCATGTTTTTTCATTCAGTTACAAATAATCAGATGAGTGGTTTTGTGTGTTGGAGGTTTTAAATCATTTTTATTTGAAAGCAGATACAGAGAGAGAAGAGACAGATAGAAAGATATTCCATCTGCTGTTTAATCCCCAAGTGTTTGCAATGGCTAGAGCTGAGCCAATCCGAAGCGAGAAGCCAAGAGTCTCCTCCGGGTCTCCCATGAGGGTCCAGGGTCCCAAGGCTTTTGGTCATCCTCGACTGCTTTCCCAGACCACAAAAAGGGAGCTAGAAGGGAAGTAGAGCAACCAAGATACATACTAGTGCTCACATGGGATCCCGGCACTAGCAAGGCAAGGACTTGAGGCACTAGGCCTCCGCGCCAAGGCCCAACCTAATTTTCTCTTTAAAACTGTGTTCAAGCCTGGCCTGTGTCCTATCCAACTGCTCTTCTCTTATCAGTGCTTGTTTGGCACTAGTGGTGTGAGCCTGTAGCATCCCACATGGCTGCTGGTTGCTCCACTTCAGACTCAGGCACCTGCTAATTAACCATGCTATTGGAAACTGGCAGAAAGTGGCCCAAAACTTTAGACCCTGTACTTCCTGAAAGGAGAGCCAGGCTCCTTGAGTGGCCTGGCCACTAAGGCCACAGAGATGTGAATCAATGGATGAAAGATCTCTCTCTCTGTTCTTTGGAATTTCAAATAAATTTTTAAAAATCTTTAAGAAATAAGAAATATGTGTCTAAGTTTTTAATTCATTCATATAAAATGCTTATTGAAACTCTACTATATGATAATGCTATGTTGGATACTAACATCAAAGAAGATAAACATACTTGTGCACTCCTGAGGTTCATAGTCTAACATGAGATAATAGACATGAGTATAAAAATAGCACATATGGGGCCCGGCGGCATGGCCTAGAGGCTAAAGTCCTTGCCTTGAAAGCCCCAGGATCCCATATGGGCGCTGGTTCTAATCCCAGCAGCTCCACTTCCCATCCACCTCCCTGCTTGTGGCCTGGGAAAGCAGTCGAGGACGGCCCAAGGCCTTGGGAAACTGCACCCGCGTGGGAGACCCGGAAGACATTCCAGGTTCCTGGCATCGGATCGGCGCGTACCGGCCCATTGCAGCTCTCTTGGGGAGTGAAACATCGAACGGAAGATCTTTTTCTCTGTCTCTCCTCCTCTCTGTATATCTGTGTAATAAAAATGAATAAATCTTTAAAAAAAATAACACAAATGTCAGATACAGAAATATTCATTGATTTTGAGAATAACTGAGTATGAATCAAGGAGATAAGATGATTTTTCTGATGAAGATATACTAAAACTGCAAACTGACAGATGAAAAGACATCAAAAAATGTTTTAGACTTTGTATGTGAAGTGAACAAAGTGCAGGTATAATTCATGTTACAGAAGTAGGAGCAGAGCTATTCTCCCCAGCTTCCCTCTAAGGTTCAGATTTTTATAGGAGTGCACCAGGCAGGAGAAGCCCATGCCCAAATTGTATGCACAAAAAATTCATGTAAAGTGTTTTGTAAACAAAACACCGTGTTACATTTAGAATATAATGAGGTAAAGAATACAAAAAATATAAAATCACGCATTTGAAGAGGAGTCCATACTTGACGTTATGGGATGATTAAAATGTGTGATTTGGTGTCCACAGAAATGTATTTTGCAGGTTATTGACATTCTTCAAGAAAAGAAATAACATAAGATTTAGATGTAAAGGGATCAAATTATTTTTCCTATACTGGATATGAGTGGATGCCTTATTAGAATGAGATTCAATGTGGAAATGACATTTAAAATAGAATTAGAGTTGAGAGGTGTACAAATCACTAGAATGTTCAGTTGCTAATGATGATAAAATGAAGTAATTTTTAAAAGATTAATTTTTGTGTTGCAAAGTCAGATACATAGGAGTAGAAACAGAGATGAAGATTTCTGTCTGATAATTCACTCCCCAAGTGGTGCAAATACCAGAGCTGCACCTATCCAAAGCCAGGATCCCAGAGCCTTCTCCAGGTCTCCTATGCTGGTGCAGGGTACCAAAGCTTTGGGCCATCCACAATTGCTTTCCCAGGCCACAGGCATGGACCTGGATGGGAAGCATGAGTGATGGGATTAGAACCAGTGCCCATATGGGATCCTGGTGCATGCAAGGCAAGGACTTTAGCCACCATGCTACTGCACCAAGCCTAATGTATTTGTATCATTTTATATGAACAAATCCAGGATCCAATGTTCAAAATCAAAGAGCACTAGTCAATGATTTTTGGGTTTTTGTCAAGTAAAATATACATCACTGTAGAACTATGCCAGCTCCTATTGCAATCTAACCACTTAGAACAAATGAAGAAAGATGATGAGGTATTGGTGCCATGAGCCTCAGCATCATTTGGGCATGCGTGCCAGGAAATGGGGGAATATCCACCCCATGTCTCTCACCACCAAGAAAGTTATTATAGCCATGAAATGTCCCTAACGTGATTGCAACCCAACTCTCTGAGAACTGAAGAAACACCTTTTTCAACACACAACCATTTCAAAGTCATCAAATGACCTTGAACCCCCAAGGAGCAGCTGAAAACTAGACATCTGTGGCACCTGCTGACATCACTGACATTGATCAAAACTTGAAAAATCACTCAGAGATTTCACTTTGGGTTCACTAGAACCAAAGTCAAGACTGACAACTCAGTTTATCTTTCAAAAATCTTTAATAAAATCTACAGGAAAGAAGGAACTATTAGATATCCATGTAGGGCCCTAGGAAACACAAAGAACCAAAGAAGCACCTCCAAAGAGTACAAGTTCACTACAAAGATGTGCTTCTCTGAAAGCAAATTAAGAAAATGCCTGAAAATTCAAAAGCAAAAGAAGTAATCCTAGCAAAATTCAGTGAGATTCAATAAGATAGAGATACTCAAGGAGGAAAATGAAAGTGATATGAGAAATTCAAGAGAACAAAAATTTTCAAAAGAATCCAACAAACTATTTGGAGCTTAGAGACTAGTGCTGTGACACGACAAGTGAAGATGGCTCCCGCGGTACTGGTATCCCTGATGTCACTGGCTTCATCCCAGCTGCTTCTCTCTCTCTCTCTCTCTCTCTCTCTCTCTCTCTCTCTTAAAATTATATTTGCTTGCAAGTCAGATCTACAGAGAGGAGGAGAGAAAGAGAAGATCTCCCATCCACTGATTCACTTCCAAAGTGGCCACAACAGAACTGCGATGATTCCAAGCCAGGAGCCAGGAACTTCTTTCGGGTCTCCCATGTGGGGGCAGGGTACCAATCTTTGGGCCATCCTTGACTGCTTTCCCAGGTCACAAGCAGGGAGCTGGAAGGGAAGTAGGGCTACTTGCAATAGCCTCAACCTCCATTCGGCCTTAGACATTTAGGTGGGGCGGGTTGGGGTGGGCGGTGTAGGCTGCTAGATTCATGGGGCGCAGGGTGAGCAGCAGGTGCAGGAACCGCTTTTTAGGGTCCCAGAGTGGCTAGGGGACTGTGCCTGGCGCTGGGGCAGTCAGTAGGAATGCAGGGAGGCAGGGCAGGCAGCCTGCACACGCAGAAGGCAAGAAAGGGGGTTGGGGTGGAACGCCAGGCTTGCCACCCTGTACAGAGAACATACTGGGTGCTGGGGGACGTGTAGCTGGATGAGTATGCCTGGTCCTGGAGTGGCTGACATGGCGGGCTGGGCCCGGAGTTGCAATCCAAGCTGGCCTGGTTCAACTAAAACAATCAGACCAGTGGGGTGATTGTGTTGGGTGTGCAGGAGTACTGAAAGATCTGGCATGGCCCTGGCATGTGGCAAATGGCGGGCGAGACTGGGCATGGGGGAGCTGACTTGGCCCTGGAGCAGCTTAGTAGGGGGCGAGCTAGAGGCAGGAGTGGGGAGGGAATGGAGCTGGCAGGAGTGTTAGAGGCAGGGTGGGTGCAGTACCAGCGCTGGGTGAGCAGATCTGGCCTGTACCTGATGCAGTGGTCATGGTGGCTTGGCCGGCATTCCAGAGGCCCTGGGGGATGCCAGCTTAGAGTGCCCAGCCTCGGATTGGTGGTGGGCAATTGACTGAGTGAGCAGGATGGTGGCCCAATGCTCTTGGCCCTGGAGCTTTTGCTGATGGGGTGGGTCTGATGGACTTGCGTGGGGTTAGCAGGATGACTGCCAAGCCAGATGAAGCATGGAGGGACTGTAAGGGGGGCTGGGGACACTGGAGGCCCCACCTGAGCTCATCTGACCTGGTAGCTCCAAGGCTGGTCTGCAGGGTGGGTGTATTGTGGGGACTCTGGCCAAGCTGACCAAGTCTTAAGGTAGCCTGAGGGACACTGTGGAATGTGGGCTAGAAAGGCAGGTTTTACTGGCCCTGAAGTGGTAATCCAGACAGCCCAGCCCTGGGGGAGGGGGCAGGGCATGGTGGGCCATCCGTGGAGCGCTGTCCAAGTGTGCCATGCCCTGAAGCAGTGGGCACCACAGGAAGTCTGGGGACACATGGGATGGATTCTGAGCAAACCAGACCCAGAGTGGCCATGTTGGGGTGCAATATAGGTACAGGGGTGGGGGATGGGGTGGAGTCAGCTGAATTTGCTTAACCCTGGAGCAACATGGGGTTTGCAGGGTCTGAATGGAAGGGGTGCGGGGTGCACTGGCCTAGGTGGCTTGGACTGCTTGACCTTGGAGCAGATGGCTTGCTCCAGGCCGGTGTAGTACCTGGGCCTAGAGCAATGGGAAAGAGCAGTGGCACTGGAGGGATAGAGGCGCGTGGAGCATCAGCTGAGCCCATCTGGCCCTGGAGAGGTTTGCAGGCAGGCCGGGAATGGATGTGTGTCTGTGTGTCTGTGTTATGAGGGTGTTGGAGAACCGCCCTCATCCTGGAGTACACGGTGGTTGGGCTGGGGGCAAAAGCGTGCCAGCTGAAAAGGCCCATCCTTGCAGCATCAGGCATGCCTGGCTTGCTAATTATTGGCAGGCACAGGGGAAACCACCTAATTTGGAGCGGCAGGTGGGCTAGCAGCCTGCTGCAAGTGCCAGGTGGCTGACTGAACCTGGCAGCGTGGATGTGCTTGGTGTGTCAGGGTGCCTGGCCCTGGAGCAGGGGGCGTAACAGAAGGGATAGAAGTGCAGGGGCATCGGCCTAGCTGTTGTGGCTCTGGAACTAGTGCCAGGTGGGCTAAGGGTGCATGGTGTGCCATTGAAGTTGGCCTGGCCCTGCAGTGGACATTGGGAAAGGACACTACCGGTACAGGATGGGTGGAGAGTCTGGCTGATTCTGCTGGCCCTCGAGCCACCTGTTGGGCAGTCGGACAGGCAGGCTAGTCAGGGCTCACAGGCTAAGCAGGTCTGTCCCTGCAGCAGCTGACATGGCAGGAGTACCAGAGGCACTGTAGGCGCTGGGTAAACAGTCTGGCCCTGAAGTGCAGGCAGAGTGAGGGCTGGAGCACAAGTACACTGGCCTAGCCCGTGTGGCCTGACTCTGGAGCAGCAGGCATAGTGGAGGGGCTGGCAGGCCAGAGGCCCTGAAAAACACCAGCTGAACCTGCCCAACCAAGATGCTGCCAGTGGGTGAGTGGCTGTCTGGTGAGCAGGTTGGTGGCCCAGCATGCTTGGCCTTAGAGCTGTGAACAGGGTGGGCATGCTAAAGACAATAAGCAGGGGGTGAGGGGCGAAGGTGGTGAGGGCTGCAGTAAAGCTCTCCTGGCCCTGGTGAGGTAGGCAGATCAATGGGGTGTGTCTGCTGTGGGAAGGCTTGCTCTGGTCCTGTCGATCTGGCCCTGAATCAGTTTTATAGAAGGCAGGGTGGGCTGAGAAGTAGTGCAGGGGTCCCAAGCCAAGCTAGTGTGGCCCTAGAGTGAGAGTCAATGGCTGTGTGTGTGGGGGGGGGTGGCAAGGGGCGCTGCTCACACACACCTGGCCCTAGTGCAGTGAGCTTAGGTGAGGGGGCATGCTAGAGGTTCATACTGTGCCAGCACCAGCTGGTCCTGAAACAACTGGCAGGCAGATTAGGATATGGGGGACATTGGCACAATCCCTGACTCTGGAGTAGCACACAGGGTGACCTGCTGTGGGACTGGCACCTCTGTCAGGGCACCTGGCCCTGGAGCAATGGGCGGGCCAGAGGTGCAGGGCTTGCAGCTGAGTGGGCCTGGACATGGAGTGATTGACATGGCCACCAGTAGGTCGGGATCGCTCTCGACATCTATGATAAGACAGCTGTGACATCAGTGACACTGGCACAGGCAGCCATGGGCCAGAAAGAGGCAGAGGCTTTGGGGAAAAAATCATTCGTTTAACTGCTATTTACAATTACATTTACAAAGTAACTGATTATAAGACTCCAAATAAACAGTGAGGTTTTTGTCCGTGATATGTTCTCTTCAAATGAATGTTGCTTATTTCGTAGGATTGATTCTAAGTGAAGTGGTGTCTCTTTGTAGAATCACAGAGTGTTCTCTCAGGGGTCCTATTTGGTAGCAACAGAAACTTTTTCAACCTCACGTTGTATCATTTCTCATGGAGTCCACATCTGGAACAGGATGTCTGAGCTTCTAATTCCATCAGTGTCAGGGATCTCCTGGATTCCCCTCCTCTCTTCCCCTGGACTTTCACATGACTGGCCATCATTGGGCCGCTGCCTTGCTTGTTCAGCATCAATGGTAAGATGTGGGCAGGGCAGCGTCTGGTTCGGTGACCCTGCTGGCTGCTGACTGATTCCAAAGCAGTGCTGTCAGAGCCACAGGCATACTTTTCAGTTGGAGTTGAGAATTAGCCCAGCCAGTCAGCACTGAGAACAACACAATTGTGTTTCTGGTTTGTTTATTGGACTTTATATAGAGACTCATCATACTTGACTAAAAATGTACTTGTCAACATTTTAAAATTCACATTGTGTATTTACATTGTACATTGTGCATTTATAAATTCACGTTTCATGTTTATATAATAAATATAAGCTAAGAAGAAGTAAGGCAGGAAGATGTAGGGTTGCTTTACAGAGACTTGGTATATTATTTCAGCTGTCTGAAGTTATTTAAACATATATATTTTGTGCATGAATGCATTTTTGTTGCACATGATTCCAACACCACAGAGATTGGGTTTTTTTGTTTTGTTTTGTTTTTGTTTTTTATTACAAAGTCAGATTACAGAGAGGAGGAGAGACAGAGGGGAAGATCTTCCGTCCGGTGATTCACTCCCCAAGGGAGCACAACGGCCGGTGCTGGAACTTCCTTCTGGGTCTCCCACACGGGTGCAGGGTACCAAGACTTTGGGCTGTGCTCCACTGCTTTCCCAGGCCACGAGCAGGGAGCTGGATGGGAGGTGGAGCTGCCGGGATTAGAACCGGCGGCCATATGGGATCCCGGTGTGTTCAAGGAGAGGACTTTAGCCGCTAGGCCATGGCGCTGGGCCCTGTCACAGAGATTTGTAAATACATCAAAGTCCTTCTAAGGTGCATCATGAAAAGATTCTTATAAAATCGATTTTGGCAACAGACCTCCTTAGAGAAGTGAAATATCACCATTGTTTTTGAGTGATAGCTCCCTGTCAAAATACAGTTCCAACCGGGGCCACCAGAAACATAACAGCTATCTGTTGTGGGACAACCTCTTGGAGCTCAGCCATCTGGATGAACAGAGCGCCCCCATGTGACATGCTGTGGAAGTGTCACACTTACAACCTGGACATCCCAGGGATTGCATGAGGAAATTGTTGACTGTTACAACTTCATGTCCCCTTGTCCTGAAGATGCAACCAAGAGAAAGGAGATGGTGTAACTGTGGGGATGGATCTCTGGTTGGCAGCTGACGTGCAGATATTTGGCAACGCAGTGACACAGATCTGATTGTGTTTGGAAAGTGAGTGCATCTTCATTTGCGGTTTTTGGAGCAGTCTTTGTGGAAGCACAACATGGTGCAGATATGTTCCATTGTTGCAGAGTGTGAGAGAGATCATGCCAGACCCAAATGTAGGATGTTAGGAGGAGTCTTTATTGCCCAAGCTTGGCGACAGCAGCTCCTGCTACAATCCAGGAACAACTGCACCGCGTGAAGAAGTCATGGGATTTTAACCTCTCACCCTCCAATCAGTTTGAAAGGTGCACAGTACAATGTCTTATACAATACAATACTTCTGATTGACTTCTATAACCGGAGGCAGGAAGGGAGGGGTGGGAGACACTGAGTGCTTCTCCCTAAGGATGAAATAAACATTCCATTGCTGTTAGGCCCCACCTTCAGGAACTCTTTTGAGAGTACATATTAGAAATATAAAGAACATTAATATCTTCACTGACTCACCCAAGCTGTGAACAGAGGGTGGGGGACACAGCCACATTCCATTGGGTGACTGTGTTAAGGGGTGCTGGTTATCACTGGCTGCACCCCATAACACAACCAAGGTCCTTTGAAAAACCACAATAGTGGTCATGACATTCACACGTCATGGGGCTAAAGTTTCACTGGATAGCAGCTTTGACGTGGAGGCTGCTGTCTGGGCATTGAGGCCATCAAGAACTGCATGAGGGAGTACTAATTGCTCTTTACTTGGTTTTAGTGTTGAAACCGTCCCTGTTCACAGGGACCTCAATGAGTTTTGGCAGGTAGAATCAGCTGGTAGAGCCTCATTCTGACGGCCGTTAGCTTTCTGCTGCTGCATCCATGAGTTAATGTCCAGAGAGCTGATGAAAACCTGGGAATACATTCTTTGGAGTGTTTTTGAATTCTAGGGAAGAAATTGTAGCTTCTTGAAAGTGGTATTAGGGTAAAAGGAGATGCCTGTATCACCAAAGAAGAGATCACAAAAGCCATGACAAACGGGTGCAGACAGCACTTTGTGCTAAGGACCCCCTATTGCTTGAAACAATGGCGTGGGTGCCTGGGGCGGGGCGTGATCCAACGGAGGAACACAGTGCTCTTATGAGCAACTGGCAAAAGTTTATTTCCGGGGTTCTAGTTTTTAAATGTTCGGCAGAGCAACAATTGAAACTTAGTTCAAACAGGTTAAACTTCTGTGAAACATTAGTTATCGTTCTGACTTAATTCCATTGTTTTAAACTGAAGCTATATTGCTCGGATTAATTGAAATAGTTCAAACTCAGGATTTTGTCACCAGACTTAATTGGTTAGTGATTTAAATACAATACTCATATAGGCAGGGAGTTCTAGGAACGTTAACAAAGCTATTTTGATCTGTGATCTGGGGTAGAGCTTTGTTCTTGGCTAATCTATCAACTAGAGCGCAAATGCGTATCGGGAAGGCAGGAAAGGAAGGCACATCCAAGGAGTCACTGGAAGCAAAAGTGCACTCTGGGCGAGGAGGCCCTCCCCCTCCTCCTTCCTGGAGACTTCTCAACAGATTCTCACAGGCCTCTGCCAGCGCAGCTAACCTGTTCCATGTGATTCCATAGGGCTGAGTCATGCCATGTCATTACTCATGAGGTTCTACCGCAACTGAGATTCAGAAAGTGCTTTGGGAAGAATCATCAGTCACTCAGAAGTGATCATCCACCACAGGTGGATTAAGGCTCAGAACCAATAGTAGGGCTGCCCCGCAGCCTGATGCCTGACCCTGTGTCTGTCCAGCCCCCAGCACTTCTCTTCCAGGGCATCTGAGTCCTCTATGTTGTCATTCTCTGGAAGCAACATTGAATCAAACCTGCCACTCTGTACCACAGCCAATGCTTACCAAGTCAGTCAACAAGCATTGCCTTCTCTGATGGCCACTCCTGGCACATGCTATTCTGATGAGTATGTCTCAGTGCAAAGCTAGGATAGTCATGACCAGGCCTGAGCCCCAGAACTAGCATGGGCAGCAAGATGAGGGGCTGATGAATAAGACTCAGGGTGCCACGTAAGACACTGGGATTCTTCTGAGCACCAAAATTTAAAGAGAAAGTGCCATATTTCCTTTTTCTACAGCCTGGCATGCTTGTGAAATAAAGAATGGAGAGAATTAGCAGTAAACCAGCTGAGTAGTCTGGGAAGTTCCCCCCCCCCCCATGCTGCAGGTTTCTCTGCCCCTCAACTATAGAAATATGCAATTCTATACTTTTTCCCAGGATGTATCTCACTGTTATAAATGATGGGTTCATGTGCAGAATCAAGGCTTTTCCATGCTATTATAACTGATTTCAGTAATGAGCTTTCATGTATCTTGCAAGGCTTGCTGCACTCTTTGTTGTTTGGTTTTAGAAATTACCTATCCACCAGTTTCTAATGTTATCCTAACTCTGATCAGATCTGGCCTATAGTGTCTGTGAAAATGCCCAATCAAGTGTATATTATTTTGATCAATTTCTGTGGACCTCTGAATTCTTCAAATTTCTGAATCAAGTATTTTTTTGAAATTTATTTATTTTTATTGCAAAGTCAGATATACAGAGAGGAGGAGAGACAGAGAGGAAGATCTTCTGTCTGATGATTCAGTCCTCAAATGACCGCAATGCCAGGTGCTTAGCCAATCTGGAGCCAGGAGCCAGGGGCTCTTCCATGTCTCCTACACAGGTGCAGGGTCCCAAATCTTTGGGCCATCCTCCATTGCCTTCCCAGACCACAAGCAGGGAGCTGGGTGGGAAGCAGGGCTGCCAGGATTAGAACCGACACCCATGTGGGAACCTAGCACTTTCAAGGTGAGGACTTTAGCCGCTAGGCCACTGTGCCAGGCCCTGAACCAAGCATCCTGACTTTGGGACTTCTGACAGGATCTCTGGAACTCTCAAAGAATGAGACTCAACTTGGATGGTATGATTGTCATTTGGAATAACTTAGATCATGTGACGTACATTGTGAAGTTATAAAATTGTGCAAAATTTGTTGCCCTAATGTCACTGTGTATACCTAAAGCTGTGCTACAAAGAGGAGTAAATTCTGCATGTGAGTTTGTGTGTTCTGTTAAAGTGAATGAATATTTGCATGGTACAAAGGTCTTTGTTTCAAAACGTTTTAAAATGGTTAATGTACACTGGTGCTTATGTTTATTGGTCAAGATGTCTTCTAATTGTAAAGTTATTTCAAGTTGTGGGATTACTTGTATTCTTACGTAGTGAATTATTTATGTTCCTATTTGCAAAAAGCATTATTTGTAAGATATTTTGTCCCACAAGAAAACAACACATTTTATTTTTTTGTTGTTGTTTGAAAAAAATTCTAAAAATTTTTATTTATTTTTATTGCAAAGTCAGATATATATGGACAAGGAAAGACAGAGAGGAAGATCTTCTGTCCATTGATTTATTCCCCAAGTGGCCGCAATGGCTGGATCTGAGTCAATCTGAAGTCAGGAGCTCAGAACCTCTTCCTGATCTCCCATGAGGGTGTAGGGTCCCAAGGCTTTGAGCCATCTTCAACTGATTTCCCAGGCCAGAAGCAGGGAGCTGGATGGAAAGTGGGGCTGCTGGGATTAGAACCAGCACACATGTGGGATCCCAGCAGGTATGAGGCAAGGACTTTAAATACTAGCCTACCATGCCAGGCCTAGGAAATAGCAAATTCTTAAAGGATGTGTGGTATAATTGATCATATTGCATAAAGCATTTTCTAAATATTTGTCTTTGGTACATGGAGTTAGAAACCGATCCTTTGTCAAAGGCAAGTTTTTAGACATTTCCTTTTAAGTGATTTTCTTTGTATTGGTGACTAAAATGCTGTAGCTAGCTAGCTCCAGTAAGTTTCATTTCTGACTCAAGTTGCTTCAAGGTGTGGGATGAACCAACGTGATAGCCCTCTTACAAGTGTTTTTGTTGGTTTGGCTTGGTGACAAGCCACATAGTTTTTGTTCTATTAAGGTAATCTTTGTTTTCCCAGTCTTCCATTGGGTTGGAATTATTTGAGCAATCACTGTGTCAATAATCAATTCATCAATATTGTGCCTATTCCAACCAGAAATTTTAAGCCTTTTTGGCATCTATGAAAGTCATTTAAAAGCTCAGAAGTTTGAAATTTGTGGACTTTGGTATTCCCAAGGAGGCCTGCTGGGAATGTCAAAGGATTTATCCCTAATGTTGTGGGGATGACCACTGATTCGGCTATTTGGATCATATTAAGAGATACTGTCAAGATGTTAAGTGGTACAACCTTAGGATATAATCATGAAAGGTTAATGTGGGGCCTGCGCCATGGCCAAGTGGCTAAAGTCCTCACCATGAAAGCGCCGGGATCCCATATGGGCACAGGTTCTAATCCCAGGAGCCCCAAATCCCATCCAGCTCCCTGCTTGTGGCTTGGGAAAGCAGTCTAGGATGGCCCAAAGCCTTGGGACCCTGCACCCGTGTGGGAGACCTGGAAGAGTTCCTGGCTCCTGGCTTCAGATTGGCACAGCATTGGCCATTGCACTCACTTGGGGAATGAATCATTGGAGGGAAGATCTTCCTCTCTGTCTCTCCTCCTCTCTGTATATCTGACTTTGTAATGAAAATAAAGTAAAGTAAATAAAGTATATCGTAAAAAAAAAAAAGAAATGATAATATAACAAGGTGCTACTAGTACAAATGTCTAAACATCACACAGGTCTAATGATTTTATTGCATTATTTGTCACAATTGTTATCTTAGTGAGAATGGCCTAGAGGCCTAAGGAGTACAAGTGTGTGGGCCCGGCAGCGAGGCTTAGCGGCTAAGGTCCTCAACTTGTGGCCTGCGAAACCAGTCGAGGATGGCCCAATGCTTTGGAACCCTGAATCTGTGTGGGAGACCTAGAAGGAAGTTCCTGGCTCCTGGCTTCAGATTGGTGCAGCACCGGCCATTGTGCTCTCTTGGGGAGTGAATCATCAGATGGAATATCTTCCTCTCTATCTCTCATCCTTTCTGTATATTTGACTTTGTAATAAAAATAAATAAAACTTAAAAAAAAGTACAAGTGTGTATAAAGTTCTATTATCAATTTCACGGTGCTGTGTAAAATGTAGATGTCTGCTTCATATAGTTCTAATCATGGGTGCTTCATTTTCTAGGTTCCAACAGAACTACCGCATTCATTGGTGACAAAGTTGAAAGTTAAACAGTAAGCTATAGATTCCAATGGAAAATATCATTAACTCAGGTTATGAAGGGCAAGGTGTAATTGTAAATAACTGGTCAGTTTAAAACACTAGATTTTTAGAAAGTTGTTACAAAGACTGTATCATTTTGTAATGTGTGTTACCTGGTATACATCTACATGTCTATGTGGCTAGCTATTTGATATCTTTAATTGACTAGTAGGTAAAAATGTTAGCTATGTGGTCTGTTTTAACTGGCTTATAGATAAAAATGCTAAAAATGAAGATTACTAAGCTAAATCTTTTCTTTTGGATTTAAATAAATCCCTGATAGATTGGAGACATAGAATAATCCTGCACCTTACTAAAATGTTTGAAGAAGACTTTAAGTATATTCCATTAGATCCTAACTGTGTAGAGAAGAACAGGTGATGTAGAGATGACAGATTCTTTACAATGGGATCTGAGAGCACCCTGGGCAGCCTCTGAAAGGTGGCCATCATGTTTTGTTTTGTTGTTGTTTGTTTGTTTGTCTGTTTGCTTTTTATCACAGAGATCAGGAGGGGATCCCGTGGCAGAGCAGGAGGATAAGAGAGGTGTATACTCCTGGTCCCAGTGAGACCTCTGGAAGCCTCCCAAGTTCTTCTCACTGCAGAAGCAGTGGACACTTTGCCAAGGATTGTCAGAAAGTATTCCCAGCACCATGTCCCACTTGCTAAGGAGGTCCTTGGAGATTTGACTGTCCTCAAAGGCCAAGAACTTCGGGGTCAGCCATTTCCTATTGGATCTCCCACATGGACAGGTGCAGCTCAGGAACCTCTGCAGGTTCAAGGCCCTCCACAAGCTTTGGTGACACCTCAGATCAGCACCAAGCCCCGGGTGGTTCTCATAGTGGAAGGGAAGATTAAGTTTCCCTCTGGGCAAAGGAAAGCAGATTTCTGTGTCCTTAGTTCTAGTTTTGGACCCCTTCCCTCTCTTACAGTCACCATAAGGGCCTCTCAGGAATCCCAAATTAGCTCAGGTGACAGAAAAAGACAAATTCAGAAGCTTTGTACATCTAGGTAAAAGTTAGTTAGCTTGTACTGGCTCAGCCTGTACCACTGACCAGGCTCTCAACAGGGCATGTTTTCCATCTCCCTCTTCAGTGTTTGCTAGGCCTCAGTGCTCTGAGGCACTCTTCATGTCCTCCTCATTTACTAAATCCTTAGGGATTTCTCTACTCATTTACTCAAGTTTCTTCCATACACCAATTGTCGATACATGGCTTGTTAGAACTATACAACAAGTTCATTACTTGCCTCTGCCCTAAGGTGTAAAGTTGTATAAAGTCTTACTAGAATACCACAAACTGCTGGATTATTATAACTAACAACCAGTTTAAATCTTTTGCAATCTATACAATGACGAAGATAAGTCTTGTAATGAAATGTTTTTCATGCTGTGCTTTATGTTCCAGGCTGAATGTCTTCCATAGTCTCTTAAGGTTTACAACGATTGGGGAAAGTATAATTTTTTTTTAATCTAATACTTGAATGTAAAACTACTGTAGCATTTTCAGAAGTAAAATGAGTTTAGATAATGATTTACAATTCTGTAAGTTTCTCAAAATACTTTTTTTTCATAAATTACAATTGTAATGCTAGACAAAAAAGCAACTCCATGGACAATTATTTTATTTACTTATTTTCATTGTGAAGTCAGATATACAGAGAGGAGGAGAGACAGAGAGGAAGATCTTCCCTCCACGGATCCACTCCCCAAGTGGTTGCAATGACTGGTGCTGAGCCAGTCCAAAGTCAGGAGCCAGGAACTTTCTCCAGGTCTCCCACATGGGTACAGGATCCCAAGGCTTTGGGCCATCCTCGACTGCTCTCCCAGGCCACAAGCAGGGAGCTGGATGGGAAGTGGGGCTGCTGGGGTTGGAACTGGTGCCCATATGGGATCATGATACATTCAAGTTGAGGACTTCAGCCACTAGGCCTTCACTCCAGGCCCTCCAGGGATACTTTAAAGTTGACATACATTTACCTGTCCTGTGGTGAGTTTATATTCTAATGCTACATGCTAATCCCTTCACTGTTTCTTTGCATGTCTTCTAATTGGCGGATTGCAATTTTATGCAGCAAATACAATTTCACGTGTTCCATTGTGTTGAGTTCAATTATTTCAAAATTTGTGACCTCCACATGTCAACAGAAACTAAAGTGCCCAGGTCAAATGTTTACTAGAACAAAGGTTGAAACCTGACAATTTTTTCTCACTCGTAAGTTCTAAACCTCAAGTATTCAAATTAGGATTTTCAACTTAAAACTCATTACATACTAGCTTGGGAGAGATTGTAATTGTCTAATGTTTTGTAATATAGGCTTAATTTGCATCCATTTTCTTCTAGGCCTGGCACTTTTTTCAAAGATTACATTAAAAGTTATATCTAGGGCCCAGTGCAGTTGCCTAGTGGCTAAAGTCCTTGCCTTGCTCATGCCGGGATCCCATATGGGCACCTGTCCTAATCCTGGCAGCCCTGCTTTCCACCCAGCTCCCTGCTTGTGGCCTGGGAAATCAGTTGAAGATGGCCCAAAGCCTTGGGACACTGCACCCATGTAGGAGATTCAGAAGAGGCTCCAGACTCTTGGCTTCAGATGGGCACAGTTCTGGCCATTGTGGCCACTTGGAAAGTGAGTCAATGGACAGAAGAGCTTCCTCTCTGTATCTTCTCCTCTCTGTATATCTGACTTTGCAATAAATATAAAATAAATATATTTTTAAAAGATAAATTTAATCATATACAAACGTTGTTCATAGGGTACAAATGGCTATCTATTATGTTTGTTGTGGGCTTTGAGTGAGATCACTACAGACACGTCTAGGGTTTATTAAGCAGTCTTTATTAACTGAGCTTGATGATAACAGGGCCTACTAGAAAGAACAAATCACAAATCCATACAACAATCCAGTTAATCAAGACCCCAAGAGGAACAAATGGTCATTACTCTGAAGTCTATCCATTAAACTGAAGATTTATGTCCCAGCTTCCCCAGCAACGTAAGTTATCCTAAGAGACACACAGCAAGTAATCTGGACACACTTACAAAGCTGCAGACATTCACTTTTCCCTGGCTCCTCTGCCCACACTCCATCACCACTAGGTCTTACCTCTCCTGAAACTCTTGATGCTACACAATTAGAAATGCAAAGCTTCTTAGAATTAACATCTTTATTGTCCCACCCAAGCACTGAACAGAGGGTAAGGAATACAGACATAAATATTTGAACTCCACAGTCAGACCATAGAACCTCTAATTCTCTCTGTGATTGGAGTTCTGAATCCATTCATTGAGTTGTCGAGGGGAGGGGATCCACAAAGGAACCTCATTTGGGGTAACCTCAGACCTGTTCCTGTGTGTGCTTGCTCATACAGGTCTGGCAGAATCTGTCATCCAAATCCACAAGTGTACACACTGGTGGTTGCAATTGCTGGGTCAGTTCTGTCTCCAGCCCTGGTTTCTATTGAAATCATGGGTGTTACAGCACAGCCCTGTCCTGCCCCGCACACACTCGGCCTTCATGTAAACCAGCAGCAGCTGCAGCCTAGTCAGAGAGACTCACAATCACCCCCACTAGGCCTGCCCCCTGCCCTGGTTCCCATGCTTGCTGGTATGTACAGCAGACTGATTCAGTCTGTCCCCCATGCCATTCAGCTCTTGTATATGTCAGTGGGCACCTAAGGCTAGTTCATCCCAACCAGCCCCACTCTCCACTCCAGTGCCACTATCCAGTAACCACTATCCAGTGCTTGCAGGTGCCACTCTGTCTAGCCATGCCTGCCCCAGTCCTGGTTCTCATGCTCCCCACTGGGAGTGGCAACCCAAGAGGGAAGTGCCCACTGTTTCCCTACTGGACCTTCTCCCACTTTCGGGTCTTGTACTCTCCAGGTGTTTCTGCAATGAAACTTGACAGAATTTGCCAGTTGGTGCTAGGGTTAAGCCCAGCCAACCCACACCCACTCTGGCTTATGCATACACCACTAGGTACAGTCAGTCAAGCCTGGCTTTCCACTGATTCAGCTCACATGAGGCAAACAGGTGTTGTAGCCCTGCCAGGTCTGATCTGCCACCATCCCAGCTCTTAGGCTCACCAGTGGGAGGAGTGGTCCAGCATGGGAGCCCCTCTCAGTCCTCCTACAGGGCTCACCCCTCTCCTGACCCCCCTGGGGCTCACATGTGCTGGTTGAGCACTGTGGCCCAGACTGGCATGGCCCACCTCAACTTCGCATTAGTCAGTGGATGTTTTAGTCTGACCAGGCCTGACTCATCCCCAGTTCCAGCTCATGCTGCGGGGAATACAGACTAGGCCAGCCCTACCAGGTGCCTACTACCAGCCCTAATGTGAACTAGCTGATATTGCAGCCCTAACCAGCATGTCCCACACACAATTCTGGTTCTCAGATCTGACAGCCTGGCTCAACCCCTGACCCAAGCCAAATGCATGCCAGTGGGTATCCTAACCTGGCCTGGTCTGGGTTGCTTCCTGTCTTAGTTCTTAGGCTTACCTGTAGGGACTGTGTTCCTACAGACGCGTTCCCCAAGCTCCTGCATCAGAACCCCTCCCTGGCAGATCTCACGCACACCAGTGGGTCCAGGCCCAGCCCTACTTAGTCTACCTCCTGTCCTAGCAGGAACAGTGGCCTTTCCTGACCAGCACTCACTCGTTCTCATTCTTATTGTTGGGTGCTACAGAAAAATAAATGATTCTTATAAAAAATTAGTCCAAGTCATTAAAAAGGACACACCATGTAAATAATCAATTTCAGGAATATGAACAACATCATCCTTCATAAAACATGGAAGCTTTCATTAGATTAGAACAGAATTTTCTGAAATATTTACGAGTAAGATATTTTAAAACAGAAACCAAAAGCCACAAATTGTGGAAACCAAGTCACTGAAATACATGTATTTCATAAGCAGGAAACACAAACACAATGTTTACCACATATAACACTTGAAAGTCTTTCTTTGGATGAAATTTTGACAAGCATTCTCACTTGGTCTCTTAAGTATTATTGTGAATATATAATCACAATTTCCTATCTGTGAATTTAAACACAGATAGGAAATGGTAGCATAGTGGCAGATTATCAAAATATATTACTACAATAATTTATTGATTAATATATTGTAGCATAGTGGCAGAATTATCAATATATACTAATGGGCCTTTTACGCAAACCAAACATAAACTGATGAGAGAATCAAGCAAGATTTCCAGGTACGAGATCAAGACATACAATCAAGTTACTATGTACCTCTAAGAAACAATGTGGAGCAATATGAAAATTTAAAAATATATGGAAAAGGAAATGATCGTCAGAGAAGTGAGATTAAAAGGTTAATTTATACTGAATTTTCAGTTCTGTATATTAAAAGGCGTATTACCTAACGTCAAAAAGCCACTACAATGACGTACCGGAATCTATTGTATACTCTGTGATTTGTAATTTGAGACTGTTGTCATACATTTTTGGGATTATAGATTTGAACAGGATGCTAAAGCAGAGAGAAGGAGAGGCCAGGAGGTGGACTGATGTGAGAGGCGACAGCGGCCCCTGCTGTTAGAAGGCTCAAGCTGCAAGAGAGGAGGCCCCTTCCCGCCTGAGGTGAAGCCCCACCCCTCCCTCCCCATCCCTCCAGAATCCTAGCTGACTGCCCCTTTACCCCTTGTGCTTCTGATTGGCTGCGCATTTTCTGACGTGCTCATGGTCTATGGGGACGGTGCAATCACCGCGCGTGGGAAGCCCTGTGGTAGCATGCTGGAGGTTGTTGTTGGGCGCCTCCATCGCCACGTTGCTGGTTGTGCTGGTGGAGAGGCGCAGGTGGCTGAGCCAGTGCTGCCCTGTGAGCTCCCTCCCCACAGGAGCCTCTGCAGGACCCCCGACTCGTGAGAAGCTGGGAAGGGTGAGTGTGTGAGAGCATCTCCTGAGGCCCCGGGGCCGGCGGGCGGGGGCCAGGAGGAAGCCCTTGGGGTCCGCACTCTGCAGCACTGACCTTGAACACTAGGACTCCCAGTTGAACCCATTGTGCAGTGAGGAGGTGGGAGTGTCCGGGGACAATTCGACCTTCATGTTGGGCAGGATTTCCTTTTTATTGTTTAAAGGTCTTGACTTGGGGCCCGGCACCGTGGCCTGGCGGCTAAGGTCCTGGCCTTGAACGCCCCGGGATCCCATATAGTCCCCGGTTCTAATCCCGGCAGCTCCATTTCCCATCCAGCTCCCTGCTTGTGCCCTGAGAAAGCAGTGGAGGACGGCCCAATGCTTTGGGACCCTGCACCTGCGTGGGAGACCCGGAGGAGGTTCCAGGTTTCCGGCATCGGATTGGCGCGCACCGGCCCGTTTCGGCTCAGTTGGGGAGTGAATCATCGGATGGAAGATCTTCCTTTCTGTCTCTCCTCTGTGTATATCCGGCTTTCCAATAATAATAATAAAAAAAAATCTTAAAAAGAAAAAAAGGTCTTGACTTGAGCCACAGCATCTGAAGCCCGCAGCTCAGTCCTCAGTGAAGCTCCTCCTAAGGGTCTGGGGCAGTTTTCTTGTTGCTGACACCAGAGCAGCACAGACTCCAGCAGTTAGAAGCAACAGCCTTGTTTTCCTGCGAGTTTTGCTGCAAGGTTGAGGGGCAGCATGTGGTGCTGGCGCTGTGCTTGGCAGAGGCCTGGGGTGGCACAGCGACCTTGTAGACAAGCCAAGGGAGTGCACGGGGACTCACGCAAAGGGGCTTCTCTAGAAGAACCTGAGGAAGAAGCTGTTAAGGCAGCACTACTGATTTATCCTGATGGCTTCTGGTATGTTGTCACCCATTCCCTTAAGTCTCATGATTGGGATTAAATGTCCCATGAGTTGTAGAGGGAATAAGTCAGGCTCAGCAAAGAGCATTAGGCAGGGAGCAAATCTCTGAATGTCCAGAACTCTTGCCTCAATGCCAAGTGCTGCTCTCTGTCCTGAAAAATCACAACACTATGCACTATTTGCTGCAAGATACAATTCAGTAAATTGTCTTTTTTTTTTCCTATCTCATGAAATAATCATTAGCTCTTTAGAAGCACTGTTTGCTGTGAACAGTAGCCATTGGAGAAAAGCAGTGAATGGCCACCTGACACAGCACAGGAAGACCTCACTGCCCTGTGTGGGTGTGTGTGACAGTGGTTAAGATGACATTGGGACTCCTGTGTCTCCCTCAGAATGCCTGGGTTTCAGTTCCATGCAAATGCAGTGTGCAGCTACTGCCCAGGCTGGGAGGCAGCAGACAGTGGCTTGGGGACCAGTGTGCAAAACCTGACATATTTATTTTCAACTTGTGATCCTCTATTGAAACTTTTACATGGTCCTCACTACCTCTTTTTGCTTTTCTGAGTTTCAAAATACTCTGTAACAAAAAGCATGACTAAATTATCCTCTGGTTCACTCATTACCCCTGGAGGAGAGCAGTAGATTGGGGGTTTCCATTCAGAGTGGCAGCTGATGCCCTTAAACTTGAGGACATCTGTTGTTTTCCATTTCTATTTAATATAGCTAAGCCCCTCGGAGCTTTGCTAATTCAGAGCTCCATTCCTTGGTGACATATTAATGTCATCTAGAGAAATGATTGATGCACTCTGAGTTCTCTCAGCCTTGGCTACCTAGGGAGTAAAACCTTGGCAAAGGCCTAGGTAAATCCTAGGGTAGTGAGCTTGGGATACACAGCAGTTTCATTTTGCATCCACAAGTTGCTTTAGTCAGAGGATAATTTGTACCTAGAAAGAATCTTTGTGAAGGTGAAGTGTTGGTGGCCTAGAAAACTTAACAGTTTGTGAGTGTATTTGTGACTGGTTTCATAAGTTATTTCAGTGAATATTTGCAGTGGTCCTATTCTGGTGGCAGAAAGGGTAAAAAAAAATGTGAATATATTTGACTGGTTTAATAAAAAGTTAATATTATTTGTGTTCAATATCTGGGAGAAGGGTCTGTTTTAAATTTAATTTTATTTTTACTGGAAAGCAGGTATACAGAGAGGAGCAGAGACAGAGAGGAAGACCTTCTGTTCATTGATTCAATCCCCAAGTGACTGCAAAGGCCTGAGCAGCGCTGATCCAAGCCAGGAACCCAGATTCTGGTTCTTAGTCTCCCATGTGGGTGCAGGGTCCCAGCGCTTTGGTCTGTTGTGAGCTGCTTTCTCAGGCCACGGGCAGGGAGTTGAATGGGAAGCCGGGTCACCAGTATTAGTACTGGCATCTACATGATATCCTGACCGCTGCAAGGAGTGGATTTTAGCAGCTAGGATACTGCTCTGAGCCCTCTACATAACTTCTTAAAGGGGACAGAAGACCTGAAAAAGCAGACACCTGCTATCCACTAACATTAACCTGCACCTGTATATAGAGATTGAGCCTTGACCCTGAGGCCTCTGCTAATTGCAGATGATGAAATAATTGAATTGTGTTGTGATTAGTTGTTGGTAGTAAATTGTTATTGAGCAAAAATAGCACAAATGATGTTATAAAACCAGTCTCAGTGAACACAACCTTAAGTTGTAGTTAAATGTTCTGCATCAGAGAGCTAAAATGCTGGAGGAGACACTGCAGGCTGTGAGGAGTTCCTGGACCCACACTGCCATATTTTTGGCTGCTTAGGATTCCCTCAGTTAGTGCAGTGAGCCCCCCTGGGCACTGTGTCCTCAGTGAGAGTGATCCCCAAGGCCTGGGAACATGGGGAAGCTGCCGAGTGTGGGTCTGCCTGTGAAGTGTAAGCAGGCTGCTTCCCAGAGCTCATTCTCGGTCATGTCCTGGTGCTTGGATTTCCAGTTTGCTCACTTAGGCAGGAAAGCTGTGCCCTGATTGGGATGTTACATCTTTGCTCTCTTGCATGGAACCTGAGTTTATGCAATGATCTCACAGAAAGAAAAGTAAATTCTTGACAACTTTATTTCTGTAATTTTTCAGTGAGACTGTAAACAATATCAGCTGCGTACCTATCGAGAAAATGCCTTTGTCAATTCATGTCTCAGTCTCTCTGATCTTCCATCCCCAGAGGTGACTAAATCCTAGTACTGTCTGACAATTGATGTTTGTGATTCCGTAAACTGAAGTTTTTTTAAAGTGTTATGGTATGGTAAATAAATCTTCAAAATATGTCTTTGTTTATTTTAAGAAAATTTTGTGTGTTTTATTTGTGTATGTTCAAATGAGAATTCAAGTAAGAGACAGGGCCCAGCAAGGTGGCCTAGCAGCTGATGTCCTTGCATAGAGCACTGCGTGATCCCATATGGGTGCAGATTCTAATCCCTGTGGCCCCGCCTCCCATCCAGCTCCCTTCTTGTGGCCTGAGAAAGCAGTTGAGGATGGCCCAAAGCCTTGGGACCCTGCATCCATGTGGGAGACCCAGAAGAGCTCCTGGCTTCAGATTGGCACAGCTGAACAGTGACTGCACAGCCATTGCAGTCACCTGTGGAGTAAATTAGTGGACAGACTATATTTCTGTCTTTTCTCTTCTGTTTCTCTCTCTATGTATATATATGTGACTTTGTGATAAAAATTAATAAATCTTTAAAGAAAAATAGGAGGCTGTGATCATCTTCCCACTGGTTCACTATGCAGGTGGCTAAAATAGCTAGTGCTGCACCAAGCTGAGTCCAGGGGCCTGCAGCTTCCTCCAGGGCTTGCATGTGGGTGATCAGGGCCCAGGCACTTGGATGATCTTCCACTGCTTTTCCCAGGAGGTGAACAGAGAGCTGGGCTGGAAGTGGAACAGCTGATTCCATATGGGATGCTGGTGTTGCAGTTGGCAGCTTTATACGTTATACCCCAATGCTGGCCTTTGCTTTAGTTTTTGATGTGATGACAGTACTTGTCTTGGTTTTTATTTCTCATATGCTAATTCATTGCAAATGTTTTGCATATAACACAATATTATGTTACAGACTGTGCATAAATTCTGAAGTGTATGAAGTATTTGTAGAGTGGAAGGATTACAGTCCAACATTTCCTCCATGTACACTTATTTTGAGTTTCTCTAGGATTTGGATTGACTTTATTTTCTTCATGTAGTGTTAACTGAGATCTCTGACCACATTGCTCAGTAGCTGTTCCCACTGGCTGGGCACTGATACTGAAGCATTAACTTGTCCTGATTACTGCCAGTCGGTGTGCACCTTCCCTTGCTCTTCTATGAGAATTTCCTTTAAAGAATGTGCTGCTCTATTTAGAATCACTGGGAAGAAGCATGTGGTCCTGAAAACTGTGTGTGAAACACTGCACCAAACATCCATGCCAATTCTTGTTTTTAAATTATTTCTTTTTGTCTTCTGATTTTAAAAAATCTTATTAGTATATTTCATTTATAAAATTTATGGAGAGTGATCTACCATCTGCTGGTTAACTCCTTAAATTCCTGCAAGATTGTGACAAAGTTGAGGCAAAAACAGGAACCAGGAACTAAATCTGTGTCCATTTTAGGAGGTGCAAAGACTCACATACTTGAGAAATTTCTTGCTTGCATCCAGAGAGTGTGCTAGCAACAAGATGGAATTTGTTGTGGAGCCATAACACAAACACAGGAAGTCCAGTGCAGGTTGAGCGTCTCTTAAGCAGTTTCTCATCCACTCTACTAGATGTCCACATCTCCTCATTTTAACTGAATATTTTAGATGGTGCATATTCTGTCCTCTATGAAGATATCAAGGATGTATCTCCTGAATTTGTGGGTGTTTCCATAGAGTCGCTAAAGTATATTTACAAATAATCTAAACCCAATTGTAAATAACACTGTCTCATTTCTGTAGAATTTCAGGTATACTCCCAATTTCTTGAGAAATTCAGGAATAGTCTCAACTGTTTTATCCTATGCTGTGTAAGTTTTGTCATTCTTTTTACTTAATATCAAGAGCAACAATCTTGTTCATTTTTAGTAGTATCCTTTTGAATAAAGATTTATATGTTAAAAGGCATCAGAATGGAGAAAGTGAATGTTTGTACCGTCATTTGGTGTCAAACACTTTCAGTGACCCAACATTCAAAAATCACATTGTACTTTTTGATTAATTTCTTTATTTTTTGCTGCAAAGCATGTGAGAGACATCAGTTGTAGTGTGATGTTCACTTTCTGATGTGGTTCCCTGCTAGTGTGCTTGGAAGATAGAATAAAATGTCCCAGTTCCTTGGACACCTGCACCCCTGTGGAGCATCAGAATGGAGTTCAGGCTCTTGGTTTTGTCCTGGACCTTGCTGCCTCTTGTGGCCACATGGGGAGTAAACAACTGGAGGGAAGATCTCAGTCTGTCCGTCTTTCGCTCTTGCTGTGTAATTTTCACATTTAAGCAAATAAATGACTTGTTTTTAAATAATCAAAAAGGTGGGAGTAAGGAAAATCCCAGGGACTATGGAAATTTATCATAAAATGATAATAATGAAAGATAAAAAAATTTAATTAAGATTATATAAAATCCTGGGAAAAGAAAAGAACCTAGCATGATAGCCTAGTTGCTACAGTCCTAATCTTGCATGTGTCAGGGCACAAATTATTGTCCTGGCTGCTCCAATTACTATCCAGCTTTCTGCTTGTGACCTGGATAACAGTAGAGAACACCCCAAAGTCTTGAGATCCTGCATGTGCATGAGAGACCCAGAAGAAGCTCTTGGCTCCTGGCTTCAGATCAACTCAACTCCGACTGTTGTGGCCACATGGGCAGTGAACCAGTGGATGGGAAGTCTTTCTCTCTTGTCTCCTCTCCTGAATCTGAATTTCCAGTGAAAATGAATAAATACTGTACAAAACAAAAATAGAATAAAGAATTTAAAAAACTCTAAATGTGTATTATAGTGTGTAGATCGGTACAATTTAAACTTTTTAGATAATGTTACTGTGAAGGGATGATTCTGATTTCCTTTTTTTTTTTTTAAGATTTATTTTATTACAAAGTCAGATATACAGAGAGGAGGAAAGACAGAGGAAGGAAGATCTTCTGTCCAATCATTCACTCCCCAAGAGAACCACTACAGCTGGTGTGTGCTGATACGAAGCTGGGAACCAGGAAACTTCGGGTCTCCCATGCGGGTGCAGGGTCCCAATGCACTGAGCCATCCTCGACTGCTTTCCCAGGCCACAAGCAGGGAGCTGGATGGGAAGTGGAGCTGCCAGGATTATACCTGGTGCCCATATGGGGTCCTGGGGCGTCCAAGGAGAGGACTTTAGCCACTAGGCCATGCTGCTGGGCACGGATGAATTTTATTTCTAAAACTTCTACATAATTTGAATCACGAAGTACTTCAATACTATTGCAAGGTAAAGTGCAGTGTTTGTGTACATATACAACCTAAGCTGAGTAAACCAGGTGCCCAGGCTTTCCACGTATCTTTGCTTTTACGGAAAACAGGGTGCTTCGTCTAGTTTTTTGGATAAGCTTATCCTATTGTGAACTGTAGTCACCACACACTGGGATGGGTCACTGGATCTTGTTCCTTCTGTCTCACTTTCTTTGCTCCCTGTTCTACCGCCTTCCTTTCCCCTGGTCTCACTCTTCTCAGTCTGTAATAATCACCACTCAAAGTGCAGCTGAGAGTTTTTGACTTTTATATATATATAACATGCTAGATCTATTTGTACATTTTCCTGAATTTATCATATCCAGTTTCATTTCTTTTACAGTGAATAACAATATTTTATTTTTAGTGGCTGAATACAGTCTTGGTGTCCATTAGGTTTCATTATCAACAAAATCAGGGAAAAAGAATTCAAAAGCAAATAAAGTTGAGTCTCTTGATTCCAATTTCGGTGCATTTTATTTCCTTCTCTTATTTACTTTCTTTGGGAAAATATTAAACAACAGTGAAAAGTTGACATTCTTATTTGATTGCGAATCTTGGAAGAAATATATCAATATACCTCAGTTGATGTATATTTGAATATTTGTAGGTTTGCTCAACTTATCTATGTACATTATTGTAAAATAAATGTAGCATTTTACTGAATGTTTTCAGAAAGATGTTTTTATTTATTTTTTTTTTTTTAAGATTTTATTATTATTGGAAAGCTGGATATACAGAGAGAGGAGAGACAGAGAGGAAGATCTTCTGTCCAATGTTTCACTCCCCAAGTGAGCCGCAACGGGCCGGTGCGCGCCAATCCGAAGCCAGGAGCCAGGAACCTCTTCCGGGTCTCCCACGCGGGTGCAGGGTCCCAAAGCTTTGGGCTGTCCTTGACTGCTTTCCCAGGCCACAAGCAGGGAGCTGGATGGGAAGTGGAGCTGCCGGGATTAGAACCGGCGCCCATATGGGATCCCGGGGCTTTCAAGGCGAGGACTTTAGCCGCTAGGCCACGCTGCCGGGCCCAGAAAGATGTTTTTAATAATGTTATCCTTCATCCTGCTTGTGTGAAGGATTTGGTGTGTTGATTTGCATTTGTTGCCCTATTTTCTACATCCTCAGGCTAGATATGCTTTGATTATTATACTTTGTTGAATTCATTTTATGTGTATTATGTGAGGAAATGTTACTGGTTTATGATTTTTAAAATTTTTTTTTTACATTTTATTAATATTGCTCTCAGTTTATGATACTGCAGCATATTCTCTTATGCCCTCCTCAAACCCCTCCCCCCACCTGGTTCCTCTTACTAACATTTAGTTCTTCATACTCAGTCATATGCCCGTCATTGCGGGCATGGACAATTGCAGAGAGTCCAGAATCCTATTGTCAAGATGTAGTAAACAGTTTTGTTGTAAGTCCATCTTTGTCTGGAAATAGAGATGCATCCATTCTGTTCTCGCACTGCCCATCTGAGATCTGCTGCCCTGTCTCTGCTCCTGCTCAAATCAATCGGACCAGCAGGATGGACAGGTCTTTGTCTGGGTTCACCTCCCGAGCTCCCAATGAAAGTCCCTCCCCACCTGGTTGCTGGTGGAGTTCCGGCTGCTGGTGGAGTTCAGATTGCTATGCTGCTGGAGTATCAGTCACTGCAACATCACAACATTGTGTCTTCTGCTGTCCTGTTCTGTCAGTCTCCAGGTACCCCTCTGCTGTTGTTCTGTCCTTTCCTATTTCCTGGAATAGGTACTCTCTGCTTCACCCTGATTAAATGATCTTCCGTCCGTTTAAACATGTCCTCAAAGAATTCTGCCATCTTGATTATCTCGGTTTATGATTTTTTAAAACTAGACTTCCAGGGTATGAAGTTATTTTATAAGGAGCATTAAGAAATAAATACACCGAAGTCTAATCACGCTACAATGGAGATTGCATTTTGACTGAACAATTACATTGTGTTTGTCAATTTGAAACACAGTCAGATGTAAGTTAAGTCACCCACTGTTGATTCAGTCTAGTTTTGGAATCTAAATATTTTTAGGCCCAGGATAAATTTGGAACTGTTTTTTTCCCTTTCAATGGTTTGCAATAATTCTAGAAAATTTGGTGTTAATTTGGTAGAATTTAGTAATGGAAACACCTGCTGTTGACCTTTGGCTGAAGGCATTTTAATTCTGATTCATTGTTACTTTTAATTTTGTCAGGTTTTTAGTGTCTTTCTGATTCACTTTGGTAGGCTAACACTAAGTATCCAGAAATGATGAACAACTTATTTGGTTATAATTACTGTTGGTAATCTCTAGTGATCCATTGTATTTCTTTTTTTCTTTCCGGTAAAGATCAATTTTGTCAATAGGAAAGGCAGAGTTACAGAGAAAGAGAGAGAGTTAGAATGCAAGACCGCCATCGGCTTTATCCCTCTCCAAGTGACTGCAATGGCTAAAGCAGGACCAGGCTGAAACCAGGAGTCAGTGAATTCTTCCAGTTCCCCCACATCAGCACAGAACTCAAGCCCTTGGGACATCCTCTGAATTCCAACATGCATTAGCAGGGACCTGGATCAGAAATGAAGCAACCAGGACTTGGAGTGGCATCCACATGGGATTGTCGAATCACAAGCAGTGACAGAACCCACCTGGTCCAAATAGCTCTGATCACTATACTTTAGTGAAAGCAGTTTTAATGTGTTCCTTTTCTACTTTTATATACATAAATCTATCTTTTATCTTTCCTTTTTTAGATTTTTTTATTTTAAAGATTTGTTTTTATTGTAAAGCCATATATATATATATATATATATATATATATATATATTTACAATAAAAACAAATCTTTAAAATATATATATATTAGGAGAGACAGAGAGAAATAACTTCTTTCTGCTCATTTACTCCTCAGGTGGCCGCAATGGCCTGAGCTATGTCGATCTGAAACCGTGAGCCTGGAGCACTTTTGGGTCTCCCACACAGGTCCAGGATCCTAAGGTTTTGGGCCATACTCAACTGCTTTCTTAGGCCACAAGCAGGGAGCTGGATGGGAAGTGGGGCTTCCGTGATTAGAACCTGTGCCTATATTGGATCCTGTTGCCTTCAAGGCGAGGTCTTTAGCCACTAGGCCACTGCACAGGGCCCCAGATTTTATTTTAAAAAAATTTTTTTTTTTTAAGATTTTATTGTTATTGGAAGGTCAGATATACAGAGAGGAGGAGAGACAGAGAGGAAGATCTTCCATCCGATGTTTCACTCCTCAAGTGAGCCGCAACGGGCCATTACACGCCGATCCGATGCCAGGACCTGGAACCTCTTCTGGGTCTCCCACGCGGGTGCAGTGTCCCAAAGCTTTGGGCCGTCCTCGACTGCTTTCCCAGGCCACAAGCAGGGAGCTGGATGGGAAGTGGGGCTGCCAGGACTAGAACTTGCGCCCATATGGGATCTTGGGGCTTTCAAGGCAAGGACTTTAACTGCTAGGCCACGCTGCCAGGCCCTAGATTTTATTTTTATTGCAAATAAGATATATAAAGTTGCAGAAAGACAGAGAAGAATGTTTCCCATCCATTGATTCTCTCCCCAAGTGGCCACAGCAGCATGAGCAGCACTGATCCATAACCAGGAGCCAGGAGCTTCTTCTGGGTCTCCCACACAGGTCCATGGTTGTAAGGTTGGGCCGTCCTTGACTGTTTTCCCAGGCCACAGCAGGGAGCTGGATGAGAAGCGGGGCTGCCAGGATTAGAACCGGTGCCCATGTGGTATCTTGGCACTTGCAAGGTGAGGACTTTAGCCGCTAGTCTACCATGCAGGGCCTTAATTTTTCTTAATCTAGCGGAAGGATTATTAATTTGTCTTTAAAAAATTCAGTGTTTCCCTTGTCTTCAGTATTGCTTAATATAGTTAATTCATTTCATTTCTTCACCAATCATTATTTTGAATTTCTTGTAACTACTCCTAGGTTGTTTTGTTTTGTTTTCTTGTTTTTTTAATTTTTCTGGGACTTTGAGCTCATTAATTAAGTTGCTTATTTGACTTTGTTGTTGCTGTTGTTATTTTAAGTGTTAGGCATCTAAAGTCATAACCTTTGGTTTCTATATTGCTCTGATGGTGGGTTCTTTCTCATTGGCAATAAGAAGTATAGTGGAAAATAAGAGTGTACCGTGGTTGCCATAAAAATACACTATAGAATGTCTGTCTTGAATCACAGTCATTCATTTCTTGTGTTTCTAATGATTGAAAGCTTAAGAACAGGTGATATTAGATTTGGTTTCTGCTGAGGTCACTCCCTGGCTGACTCACAGGCTCCACCTTCCTGTACCCTCACGTGGTGTTTCCTGTGTCCATGTGCATCCTTTTCTAAAGGATCCTAAGGCATTTTGAAACATTCTCAGTTACCGTAGTTTCTGGTAGTTCCCTTGTTTAAAAAACATATTTGAAGAAAATTCAAGATTTGATCAAAGCAGGGAGACTTAGTGTTATTTGACCCTAGAACTGGCTCCTCCCTGATCTGCACTCCAGGCAACTGCAACTGAGAACACAGCCCTCCACCTCCTGCTGACTGCCAGCAGCTGACATCTCTGCTTTTTCTGTGCTCAGTTGCCTGTTGCTAGAACCATGCTCAGGCTGAGTGAACCTGAGAGGTATGGGCCCAGGGCCTGCAAGGGTGATGAGGCTCTTGATTGGTCCTGAGGACACCGAGATCCCATCTTCACCATATGCAGTGTCCACTGTGGGTGAATCTCTAGAGAAGCAGCACATTTGCAGTGACTTTGGATTGCAAGTATTAAATGTATTAGGGAGAAGTCCAGAGAGGACTGGTTTTCTTTTCTTTTTTCTTTTCTTTTCTTTGAAATAAACATTATTTTAAAATTTATTTTTATTTGAAAGGCAGCATTACAGAAAAAGAAACAGAAAGAAGCAGAGACAGAGAGGCATCTATCATCTGGTGGTTCCCTCCCTAACTGTCCTCATTAGCTGAAGGTGGCTGGTGCTAGTTAAGAGCTTGGAGTTTATCCTAGCCTTCCAACATAAGCACAGGTGCTCAAAGACTTGGACCATCCTTACTTCTTTCCTAGCCATTAGCAGGGAGCTGGATTGTAAGCAGAACGGCCCAAGATGAAGCAACATCCATATGGGATGACAGCACAGATGGTGGATGCTTAGCCACAGGATGCTGGTGTCATCTTGTTGTGTGTTTTTGTTTTAGAGGCCAGGACAGAGAGCATGGAGAGATTTCTGTCAGAAGCTGGTTTCTTACCCAAATTGTTGTACCATATTAGATTAAGTTAAAACTGGGAGCTAATGAGGCATGTATGGCATCACAGCAAGTTTATTAAGTGATATGTATACCCATGGTATCCTTCAAGATTGCTAGCACAGGATTTGGCTACTTCTTTTTTTTTTTTTTTTAAGATTTATTATTATTATTGGAAAGCTGGATATACAGAGGAGGATGGACAGAGAGGAAGATCTTCCATCCGATGTTTCACTCCCCAAGTGAGCCACAACGACCAGTGTGGGCCGATCCGATGCCGGAAGCCAGGAACCTCTTCCGGGTCTCCCACGCTGCCACAGGGCCCCAAAGTCTCAGGCCCTCCTCGACTGCCTTGCCAGGCCACAAGCAGGGAGCTGGATGGAAAGTGGAGCAGCCGGGATTAGAACCGGCGCCCATATGGGATCCCGGGGCTTTCAAGGCGAGGACCTCAGCTGCTAGGCCACGCCGCAGGGCCCGATTTGGCTACTTCTAATTAGCAACTTCCTGGATAGATAGCAAAAATGTCCCACCAAACTGGGTTTCTAGCTATCCCTATGGGGGCATGGATGTAATTCCTCATTTCTAGCTTTGGCTTGACTCATCTGTATACCTGACTTTCCAAATAATAATAATCTGTAACAAAAAAGAGTTCCTCCTTTCTAATTTTGGCTTGACTCAGCTTGGCGCTTGTAAGTGTGTGTAGCATGAACCACCAGATGTAAGCTCTGCTTACATTTCAAATAAATAAATATTTGTTACTAGCTGGAAGCTATGTGTTAAATCTAAGTATTCAACATAACTGAAATGTCTGCTTGAACTTCATATTTCAGTGATGTCCCAGGGTGGATTTGTGCAGGCAGGTAGAATGGAATCAGGCATGGTGCTTGCATTCAAACCAGGCACTCCGGGTTGTATTGCTCCCAATCAGAAACTTTACCACTGTGGTAAACTCTAACAGTTTTTACAAGGTTTAAATAGCTAAAAATTGATGGTGGTGCCTCAACTATATATTGGCAGTGAAAAACTGGGGAAATGGAGACTCTATGAATGACCATGTAAACCAGTGGGTTCTCCAGCAATTTCTTTGTGCTTGGAGTGGTGAGATTAGCTGCAATTCATAACTGTTCAACTATCAAAAACACTTGAGCAACACCTCGGAGCATGCTACACATAAGGGACCTGGGATGGGTGGGAGACTGGGTGGGGGTTCTCCCTTAAAATCCCCTTTTACCTCAGAGACATGAAAGAAACAATGTGGAAATAACACTCTTACCCACTTTCCTGTAGCCCTTGAACCATTTTACCCTAATTAACTATGTAATGATTGTCAAAAATATAACTCAAAAAATGGAGAAAAAAAGAAAGGCTTTGCAGAAAAAAAACTGATGGTGGTGATGGTCATAACTGAAAAACAATGAATTTAATTTGTAAATTTTGTGTTGAGTTCTTAGGTGATTTTTAGCACTGTAAATGGAGGAAATAAATCATTTTAAAAATTTCAGGTGCGTTTTACTAGGTCAAACTGCAATCTGCATTAAATGTGATTTTTCTCTATAGGGTATTTTGCATTTGAATATAAATGTAAGCATAAGGCATGGTCACACATCAGTTACATGAATTACAGTGATTGTTTCGGCTCTAGAGTTTTTGGGGAAAGGGAACATTAATGTGCTTGTCTTTGAAGAATGGGTTATAGAATGAAGTAATAATAATAATAAAAAAACCTACAATCAGGGCCCAGCTTGCTTGCCTAGAGGCTAAAGTCTTCACATTGAACATGCCGGAATTCCATATGCATCAGTACTAACCCCAGCAGCCCCACTTCCCATCTAGCTCCCTACTTGTGGCCTGTCAAGGCAGTCAAGTACAGCCCCAAGCCTTGGGACCCTGCACTTGTGTGGGAGATCTGGGAGAATTTCCTGGCTCCTGGATTTGTATCAGTGCATACCAGCCATTGCAGTCACTTGGAGATTTAATCATCGGGTGGAAGATATTTAAAAAAATACGATCGGGCCCGGCGGCGTGGCCTAGCGGCTAAAGTCCTTGCCTTGAAAGCCCCGGGATCCCATATGGGCGCCGGTTCTAATCCCGGCAGCTCCACTTCCCATCCAGCTCCCTGCTTGTGGCCTGGGAAAGCAGTCGAAGACAGCCCAATGCATTGGGACACTGCACCTGCGTGGGAGACCCGGAAGAGGTTCCAGGTTCCAGGCATTGAATTGGTGCGCACCGGCCCGTTGCGGCTCACTTGGGGAGTGAAACATCGGACGGAAGATCTTCCTCTCTGTCTCTCCTCCTCTGAGTATATCTGGCTGTAATAAAATGAATAAATCTTTAAAAAAATATATGATCAGACACCTAAGGTATATGAGAACATTTTTACTAGTAATGAGTCAAAAAGGCTAATCTTTGGTGCTTGCGTTGTGGTGTAGCGTGCTAGATCACTGCTCGTCATAAGGCATAGAATATTGCAGTGCCTGGGAACAAAAGAAATCCCAGAGCCCATGGAACTGTATCATAAAACTAAAAATAAAATAGAGGGGGAAAAAAAGGAAGTAGAATGCCCAAATATGCATAAAAATGTCAGTTGTAGAAGTGTTTTGTGAAGTTCTTTTAATTGAATTTGAAATGTAATTCTTTATTACTCACCAAGATATACCCTCAAATCAACTTAAAATATGTTGTTCTAGATACAGTATGTTTCTTTGCAATCATTTTCGTAAATATTATGTATATTTGAAAGGTAAATTGCAGAGAGAAGAGAGATGTTCCATCAGCTGTTTGATTCACTCCCAAGATGTCAGGGCCCTGCCATGCTTGGTCCAGGAACAGGAATCCATTTAGGTTTCCCAGAGGGTTCTTGGAACCCACCCACTGTGATCCAGGCATAATAGCAAGGTGAGGAATTTAGTCACTAGGCTGCAGTGCCAGTCCCAGTAACATTAGTTTTAAATAAATAGTAATTCTTTGCATTGACCTAATGATTACTTGACTTTAATCACTGCCAATTATTGGAATTATTGATACTATTTCCAGGATGCCTCCTGGTCCCTTGTAAGGCACTATTCTTGCCCAGGGAAGCTGACGGCTTTTATTTTCCAGCCACTGTGTCTGCCTCCAAGTTGACATTGCTTAGCACAGCAGGAACCACTGAAGAGGCTACGAACAATCAAGACCAATGCATAACTCCCTGTTTCCACCTTCTCTTGCAGGTGTAGCCCTGAAGCCTGCTACATGCTTCCCAGGCTGGAGACACCAACACACCTTCAGTAAGTTGTTTGTTTACTTCTCAGCTTGCTTTAAGTTGTATTTGAGGATCATGATTATGCGTTTTAAGCAAAAATGAAAAAGAATGAAAGAAAGAAGGTAAAACTTTGATAACTAAAGAATGGAACTGTCAAAGTTGATTGAAACTGCTTCTCTAGGTTTTCTGTTTTTTATATATATATATATTTTAAAGATTTATTTATTTATTTATTTTTAATTTTATTTTAAATTAATTAATTACATTGTATTATGTGACACAGTTTCATAGGTACTTGGATTCTCCCCACCCCTCCCCAAACCCTCCCACCATGGTGGATTCCTCCACCTTGTTGCATAACTACAGTTCAAGTTCAGTTGAGATTCCCCCATTGCAAGCATATACCAAACATAGAGTCCAGCATCTTATTTTCTAGTCAAGTTCAACGGCTTCTTAGGTATACCCTCTCTGGTCTGAAGACAGAGCCAGCAGAGTATCATCCCAATCAATTAAAAGCTCCAACATACCATCAGCAAAAATTTGCATCACCATGGAATTAATTGACATAATAATGAGTAACCAATATGGTAAAAGTAAATGCAATTTCTTATCCACCTTCTGTGATCACCTCATTGACATTTGAATTTTGGTTTATACACAACATATAACATTCATAACATAACTTGTTATACATAACATCGTGTCATCTTAAATTAAGGCAAACATGTGGTATTTAACCTTTTGGGATTGGCTCATTTCTCTTAGCATTATGGTTTCCAGTTTGGCCCATTTGGCCACAAAGAACTGCATTTTGTTTTTTTTAATAGTTGAGTAGTATTCCATGGAGTAGATGAACCATAGCTTTCTTATCCAATCCTCTGTTGATGGGCATTTTGGCTGCTTCCATGTTTTTGCAATTACTGATTGTGCTGCTATGAACATAGGAGTGCATGTTGGTTTCTCATAAAACAAGTGTTCTGGATATATTCCTAGGAGTGCTATTGCCGGGTCATAGGGTATGTTGTATTTGAGTTGTTTGAATGTTCTCCATACTGATTTCCATAGAGGCTGTACCAGCCTGGAGCCCCACCAGCAGTGGAGCAGGGTTCCCTTTTCCCCACAACCTCACCAACAAGCGTTCTTGGTGCTTTTATTCATGTGGGCCAGTCTTACTGGCGTTAGGTGGTACCTCATTGATGTTTTAATTTGGATTTGCCTTATTGCCAGGGAACTTGAGCATTTTTTCATAAGTTTATTTGCCATTTGGGTTTGTTCCTTTGTGAAGTGTTTGCCCATTTCCCGTGCCCATTTCTTGAGTGGCTTGTTTGTTTTGACATTTTGGTCGTTTTGTAGCTCTTTGTATATTCTGGAGATCAGCCCTCTATCACCTAAGTCGTGTGCGAAGATCTTCTCCCATTCTGTGGGTTGCCTTTTTACTTTGTTGATTGTTTCTCTAGCTGTACAGAAGCTTCTTAGTTTGCTGAGGTCCCAATTGTTTATTTTGGTCTAGATTTCTACTGCATCTGGAGTCTTTTTTAGGAAGTGAGGGCCTACCCCTAAGTGTTGCAGTGTGTTTCCAACATTTTCTTCCAAAAGTTTGAAGGTTTCTGGATGTAGGTTTAAATCTTTTATCCATTTGGATTTGATCTTAGTATATGGTGAGAGATGTGGGTCTATCTTTTTGTTTCTGCAGGCTATCAACCAGTTGTCCCAACAGCATTTATTGAACAGACCTTCCCATTTGCCTGGGTTGTCGTTTGTCTTTTTGTCAAAGATTATTTGGCTGTATTTGTGTGGGTTTCCATCTGGTGTTTCTATTCTGCTCCATTGATCTTCTTCTCTATTTTTTTGCCAGTACCAGGCTGTTTTGATAACCACTGCCCTATAGTATGTCCAAAGGTCTGGGACTGTGATTTCCCCTGCTAACTTCCTGTTCTTGAGAATGGTTCTAGCTATTCGTGGTTTTTTGTGTTTCCAGATGAACCTTTGAATCATTGTTTCCAGATCTGTGAAGAATGTTTTGGGCAATTTGATTGGGATTGCATTGAATGTATATATTGCTTTTGGCAGTATAGACATTTTAATGATATTGATTTTACCTATCCAGGAGCATGGGATGTTACTCCATCTTTCTAGATCTTGTTCAATTTCTTTTTTAAGTAGTTTGTAGTTTTCCTCAAATAAGTCTCCTACATTTTTGGTTAGGTTAATTCCCAGATACTTCATGCTTTCCTTTGTTACTTTGAATGGTATCTTGCTGGTTAGATCTTTTTCCAACTTGGGGCTGTTAGCATACACTATGGCTGTTGATTTTTTTCATTAATTTTGTACTCTGCCACTCTACCGAACTCTCGTATAAGTTCTAGTAGTCTCTGTGTTGAGGCTTTTGGCTCTTCCATATAAAGAATCATGTCATCTGCATATAGTGAAAGCTTGAATTCTTCATTTCCCATTTGGATTCCTCTGATTTCTTTTTCTTGTCTTATGGCCTCAGAGAGTACCTCTAGAACTATGTTGAATAGCAGCGGAGAAAGTGGACATCCCTGTCTTGTTCCAGATCTCAGTGGGAAGGGTTCCAGTTTTTCTCCATTCAGTATGATGCTGGCATTGGGTTTTTCATATATTGCTTTGATTATGTTGTGGATTTTTCCATCTGTGCCTACCTTGGTTAGGGTCTTTAGCAGGAAGTTGTGCTGGATTTTTCGAAAGCTTTTTCTGCATGTATTGATACTATCATGTGATTCTTGTTTTTCAGTTTTTGGATGTGGTGTATCACATTTATGGATTTCCGAATGTTGAACCATCCCTGCATTCCAGGGATGAATCCTACTTGATCTGGATGAATAATCTGTCTGATGTGTTTTTGAATTCTGTTGGCTAGGATTTTGTTGAGAATCTTAGCATCAATGTTCATCAAAGAGATAGGTCTGTAGTTTTCTTTCTCTGTAGGATCTCTGCCCGGTTTTGGGATTAAGGTAATGTTGGCTTCATAGAATGAGTTTGGAAGGGTTGCTTCCTTTTCTATTGTTTTGAAGAGTTTGTAGAGGATTGGGGTTAGTTCGGTTCGGAATGTTTTGTAGAATTCTGTAGTGAAGCCGTCTGGGCCTGGGCTTTTCTTTGTTGGGAGGTCTTTAATCACTGATTCAATCTCTGCTTTAGTTATGGGTTTGTTCATGTTGATTGTTGCCTCTGGGCTAAGTTTTGGCAGGTGGTGTGAGTCTAAGAACTTTTCCATTTCTTGGTGATCTTCTGATTTGTTGGAGTACAGTGCTTTGTAGTAATTTCTGATTATGTTCTTAATGGTTGTAATGTCTGTTGTTATGTTGCCTTTTTCATCTTTGATGCTGTTAATTCTTGCTTTCTCTTGTTTTTTCTTTGTCAGATGGGCCAGTGGGGTGTCTATTTTGTTTATCTTTTCAAAAAACCAGCTTTTTGATTCATTGATTTTGTGTATGGTTTTTTTTATTTCTATCTGGTTGATTTCCTCGTTTGTTTTGATGATTTCTTATTTCCTGTTGTGTGTGGGGCTCATCTGCTGCTGCTTTTCCAATTCCTGGAGGTGTGTGGTTAGTTCCTGTATTTGGCGAATCTCTTGGGCCTTGACATGAGCTCCAATTGCGATGAGTTTACCCCGTAGCACTGCTTTGGCAGTGTCCCACAAGTTTTGGAATGTTGTATCAGAGTTTTCATTGGTTTCCATAAATTTTTTGATCTCATCTTTAATTTCTTCCCTGACCCATTGTTCGTTTAATAGCATATTGTTCAACCTCCAAGAGTTTCTATATTTCCTTGGGCATTTTGAATTGCTGATTTCCAGTTTCATTCCGTGGTGGTCTGAGAGGGTACATGGTATGATCCCTATGTTTTTGAAGTTATTTAGATTTGCTTTGTGTCCTATCATGTGGTCGATCCTGGAGAAGGTGCCATGCACTGCTGAAAAAAATGTATAATCTGTGGTCTTAGGATAAAAAATTCTATAAATGTCTATCAAGTCTAGTTGTTCTAATGTTTGTACGAGCTCTGTTGTTTCTTTGTTGAGTTTTTGTTTTGTTGATCTGTCTATAGTTGTTAGTGGGGTGTTAAGATCGCCCACTATTATTGTGTGTGTATCTATGTCTCCCCTTAAGTCTGTAAGTAGTTGCTTCACGAAGCTAGGCGCATTGGAATTAGGTGCATATATGTTCACGATTGTAATTACTTCTTGATGGATCAGTCCCTTCACCAATATATAATGTCCTTCTCTGTCCTTTTTGATGTCTGTCAGCTTGAAG
This sequence comes from Ochotona princeps, assembly GCF_030435755.1. Classification (NCBI taxonomy): domain Eukaryota; kingdom Metazoa; phylum Chordata; class Mammalia; order Lagomorpha; family Ochotonidae; genus Ochotona; species Ochotona princeps. The sequence continues at coordinate 27,769 of NW_026700005.1, read as the reverse complement.
TCTAGGTCATCTGAGATTAGAACAGCTACGCCAGCCTTTTTTTCTCGTCCATTGGCATGAAATGTCTTTTTCCATCCTTTCACTTTAAATTTCTTACAGGATTTTCTGGTTAGATGTGTCTCTTGTAGGCAACATATAGTTGGGTGCTGTTTGATGATCCATTCCGTTAATCTATGCCTTTTGATTGGTGAGTTTAAGCCATTTGTGTTTAGAGATAATATTGAGAGGAATTGGTTTTGGGCTGCCATGAGTGTAAGTGTGCAAGTGTGTATTTGCGACTATTAGAGTTTCTGATTGGTTGACTTTTCTTGTATGGATTTTAGTGGGGAGGTCTTCCCATTTGCCATCTTTGATTTTGGTTTGTATTTTTTCTTTCTGGGTTTAGCACCTTCCTGAAGAGATTTTCCAGAGCTGGTTTCGTGTTGATGTATTCTTCGAGTTTCTCTTTACTGTTGAAGTATTTGATTTCATTCTCAAATATAAATGAGAGCTTTACTGGGTACATTATTCTTGGTTGGCAGTTGTTTTGTTTCAGGATTTGATAGGTTTTACCCCATTCTCTCCTTGCTTGGAGCGTTTCTTCTGATAGGTCGGCTGTGATCCTGATTTCCCTTCCCCTGAAAGTAATCTTATCCTTTTTTCTTACTTGTCTTAGAATGGTTTCCTTGTATCCACTTGAAGGTAGCTTGAGGACCACATGTCTGGGAGACAATTTGTTTGGGTCGTATCTACTGGGGGTTCTTTGTCCTTCCTGGATTTGTGCTGGATTTATATTTCCAGTATTCTGGAAGTTCTCCTGTATTATCTCATTGAGCACCCGTTGCAAGCCTGTCTCCTTTTCCACTCCTTCGGGAAGGCCTATTATTCTAATATTTGATTTTTTGAGGTTGTCCTTCATTTCCTGTATGGACCTATTGGCTTTCTCTAGATTTGTCTCCAACTGTTTGATGAGCTGCTGCCTTTCATTCTGATTGTCTTCCAATTCTGATATTCTGTCCTCTGCTGTGTTCATTCTGTTGGTTAGGCTTTCAATTTTGTGCTCTATATCGAGGATTCCCTTTTTGATTTGATTTATTTCTGCAGTGATATGGTTTTCGAATGCCTTAGACTATTCCCAGCGCTTTTCACTCTCTCTGACGAATTTCATCATTAGCTTCTTAAAGTCCTTATTTAATAGTTCCTCTATGTCTTCATCTTGCATCTCAGATATTGAGATTAGTTTTTGGTTGTATTGGGAGGGAGTGCTTGATCTTTCCTCTGGGTCATTGCTTTTTCTGATACTTCTCCTCATTGTGTTTTTGCTTCTTGTTGTTTTGAGATTTTAGGGGTGATTCAGCTGAGCCGGCTCTGGTTTGGGGTCTCAGGCTGAGCCCAGCAGGGCTTACTGCCTGAGTCACCAGCTGCTTTCAGGGTCTGTAGCTCACAGCCCCGAGCTGGGTCAGGAGGCTTTGTGGGCCAGCCCTAGTGCCAGGCCCCTTCCCCTGTGGCTCCCTCTCAAAGGCAGTGTCCTACAGATTCACTCTGCTGAGCTGAGCCTGGGCTTTGGGTCACAAGGCTAATACAGCGGGGGTCTCTGCCTCAGTGCTGAGCCGAGACTCTTCTTCAGGGCTTGAGGTTAGCACAGCAAGGGCTCCTGCTGCTCGGAGTCTGAAATCCCCAACCCAGGCCTGTGCTGGGCTGGAGATCTCCACAGCCCCAGTGCCAAACTCGGAAGCGCTGCTCAGCCGAGGGCTGCAACACCGCAGGCAGGTCTTTCGGAGCGGGCTCCTGCTGGGAAAACCTGTCCGGCCAGTTCAGCTGAGCCCGCTCTGGTCTGGCCTCTCTAGCTGAGCCCAGCTGGGGACTCCGCCCTGAAGAAGCCACTTCCTCAGCTGCACTCTCTCAAGGGTGGAAGCGGATCTCTGAGAGGCACAGAGCCCTTGAGGTGAGACGTGCCCCTACTAGTCTGCTCCTCTGCCCAGGACGTGAGGCCCTGTCGAGCGTTGCCCAGCCTCTGGGGCTCCGGGCGAGTCCAGCAACAAGATCCACGGACTCTCCCGTAGCCAGTCCACAGCTCGGAGCCGATACGGGGATCTCTGAGCCCCAGTCCCACAGCGCCGCTCCTGTTCCCTCTGCACTCTCCCACAGCCGCTGAGCAGCGGGTAGGCAAGCCTCTGGGAAATCTCCCCTGCTTTTCCTCCACTTCTGCAGGGATAATGCACCCAATGATTAGTCCAGTAGCCTCCTCTGGGGGCTCCTGCCTTCCAGGGGACTGGTGCCCCTGTCGGTGTGGGCGCCTATCCTTCCAGCCGCCTCTGTTTTCCCTGGGGCGGTTGAGCCTCTGCCGCCTTCCCCCTGCCTGGGATCGTGACTCACCAGGTTTCTCGCAGCGTGCTGTATTTTCTTTCCTACTTTTTGCGGCTGTTCCTTCACGCTGTGTAGATCTTCTTGCTTTAGTGAACTCCAGTGACCTTCTTGCTCTTCTCCCTACAGTTTCGCGCCTCCTGGCCTGTTTCTCTGCTGGATCGGCTCCCCTCCTTCCCTACTCTACCCTACACCAGCTCTCTGCAGTCGGCCATCTTTTTCCCACACATACAGTTTTATATTCCATATTTTATTGTGACCCAAAGATGGGAAGCAATTCAGGGACCTGTAGATAGATGACTAGCTAAATGAACAAGTATGTATGTATCTTCACAGTGGAATATTCTCCAACAGTAAACAGGAAAAGAAGAGAATGAGGGGAAAAGGAGGAAGTGAAGAGGAGGAAAGAAAGAGAAAGAAGAAAATGAGGAAGAAAATGCAATGAGAACACTTTATGCATACTTCTTTGGAGATACTATCAGAGTTTGTGTGTGTATATGTGTGCGTGTTTAGCATGTATTGTGTTGCCAGGTTTTGTCTCAGTGTGTACAGCAGGAATTGTGGTGCCAGAGAGTGAGTGTGGCATTATGGTGCCAGAGTGTGTGGGGAGGGGGTAGGTGTTGTGGTGCCAGGGTCCATGTGTATGTGTGTGTGTGTGACATTGTTGTACCAGGGTATACATATGTGTGTGTGAGTGGCATTGTGTTCCCATGATGTGTGTGGGGGGACAGGTATTGTGGTGCCAAGGTGTGTTTGTGTGTAGCAGACATTGTCATGCCAGTGTGTAACTGTGTGTCTCTGTGTGTGTGTGTGTTTCTGAATGTGTGTGTGCATGGCATTGTCAGGGTGTGTGGGTGGGGCATTCATTGTGGTGCCAGGTTTCTTTGTGTGTGTAGCAGGCATTGTGGTCCCAGGGTGTATGTGTGTTTGTGTGTGTTTGTGAGGTATTGTGATGCTTTGGAGTGTGAGTGCAAGGCATCTTTGGCCAGTGTGTGTGTGTGTATGTGGTGTGGGAGATTGGGGTGCCAGGGTGTGTGGGGGGCATTCATTGTGGTGCTAGTGTGTGTGTTGAGGCATTATTGTGCTGGAGTGTGTGTGTGTGTGTGTGTGTGTGTAGCAGGCATTGTGGTGTTGGGTGTGTGCTTATGTATGCGTTTGTGAGGCATTTTGATGCAAGGGTGGGTGTGTGTGAGTCACCTTGGTGCCAGGGTGTGTGTTTGTGTGTGTGTCATTGGGGTGTCAATGTGTGTATGTATGTGTTACATTGTGGTGCCAGAGTGTGTGCATGGGACATTCATTGTGGTGCCAGGGTGTGTGTGTATGTATGTGGGGGGGGCATTATGGTGCCAGGGTGTGGGTTGTGTCTGTCTGTAGCAGTCATTGTGTTCCCAGGATGTATATGAGAGTAAGTTATTGTGTTGCCAGTGTGTGTGTGTATGTGTGTGTGTGTTTAGCAGACTTTGTGTTGCCAGTGTGGTTTTTGTGTGTGAGGTTTTGTGATTCTAGGGCGGGTGTGTGTGTGAGGAATTTTGGTGCCAGGGTGTGTGTTTTTATGTGTGTCATTGGGATGACAGGGTGGGGGGCAGACATTGTGGAGCCAGGTTGTGTGTGTAGCAGGCATTGTAGTACCAGGGTGTGTTTGTGCGTTTAATTGTGGCATCACTTTGTGTGTGTGTGTCATTGTGATGCTATGGTGTGTGTTGACAGTGGCATTGTGGTTACATGGTGTGTGTTTGTGTGTGTATGTATGGCATGGTGCCAGGGTGTGTGCATGGGGCAGGAATTGTGGTACCAGGGTGTGTTTATGTGTAATTGTGGTGCCAGGGTGTGGGGTGTGTCTGTAGCAGTCATTGTGTTCCCAGGGTGTGTGTGAGTGTGCCAGGTAATATGGTGCCAGGGTGTGTGTGTTTGTGTGACATTACAGTGCCAGGGTGTGTGGGGAGGTTACAGGCATTGTGGTACCAGGGTGTGTGTGGATGGGACAGGTACTGTGGTGCCAGTGATGTGTGTGTCTGTGTGTGTGTGTGTGTGCATGTGCGTGTGTGATATTGTAGTCCTAGGGAGTGTGGAGGGGTCAGGCAATGTGGTGCCAAGCTGTGTTTGTGTGTATGTGACATTATGGTGCCAGGGTGTTTGGTTGGGACTTTCGTTGTGGTGCCAGGGAGTGTGTGAGTGTGTGTGAGTGTGTGTGTGTGTGTGTGTGTGTGATTGTAGTGCCAGGATGTGTGTTGTGTCTGTCTGTAGCATTCATTCCTAGGATATATGTGACATGAGGCCCTGGACCCTGGGAAGTTGGGAGGAGATGCTGGAACCTGGCCCCTGTTGCCCTCAGGAGGCGGCGGGAGTGGCTGGGCCTGGGATCCCCAGGAGCGGGGAAGGAACCATGGGCGGTGCTGGTGGTCAAGTCTGCGGGGGTCTCGGGGGTCACAGGGATCTCTGGCTCTGTGTGTGGGGGGGGGCACTCCTTTACATCCCGCATTTTCCTCGCAAGTAATTGCTTGTGATGCAAAGGGGGCTTGGGAGCACTCTAACTCAGACACCAACCTGTTTTTTACTTTTGATTTCCTATCCAAGGGAAAAAATGTTAGTGACCACCCTCCACCCCCAAGCTCCTGGTTCCTCCTGTGTAAACGAGGCACAAGGAAGCCCACGCTGATACTGACAGTGACAGACTGTAATTAGCTCTCTCAGTTTTGGGATCAGGCTGTGAGCTGGGAGGGGGTCTTGTTGTCACCCCCCCCCCCGGTTTCACAGATGAATACCCCATGCATGGTCCATGGGCCCAGGGACTGAGGGAATGGCCATCAGGACCCTGCTGTGAAGGTTTGAAAGCAGATGTTTATATCTGTGGGGTAGTTGGGTACATCGATTTCTCTGGACCTGCCTTGGGCAAAGCTTCCACATAGGTCCTTGGGTGGGCAGAATTCTGGTTGTCAGTTGCTTTATTGTTTGGGCAGTTTTCTTAGACTCTGCTGTGTGTGTGTGTTAGGCCACCTTTGGAGATGACTGAGGAAGGAGGTTACCTGTTCTACCTTTATAAGACTACAAATACAATGCTCGTATTTTTAGATGATCTTGCTTCACTGATCAGTACTAAATGAATGCTTGAAGAGTGTAAGTGATAAATAGGAAACACATAAAACAGATTGATGTTTTGCTCTGGGCACTTGGGGTTGGGGGTAAAACGATTTTGCTTGGCAGAAAACTGGGTATAAAGTGAAAAATGTTCATACAGCGCTGGTTTAAAACATAGGGAATGTGGTTAATGCCTTGCCATGTAAACAGACGGCTAAAGAACTCCCAACTGAACTTCATCTATGTCAATTGCATAGACCTGCAATTTTAAGTAGTCATGATGTTGATTTTTCTTTTAGGAATGTGAAATTCCATTTTAAGGGTTTTTTTTTTTTTATCTCCAAATTCTGTGCATGTGCAATCATTAGCTGGAGCAGTTTCAGCATTCAGACCGCTTCGCTCTGGTTTTATAAGGAGTGCGATTTAGATCACGGCTGTCGTCACTGAATGGAACTGTTAGTCCTATCTTGGTGTTGCTGAATCTGCAGTTGCAGGAGACAGAGTTGATGCTCATGAAAATGAATCAGCTTGTTTACTGTTGTGGGAGTTTTCATGAGAATTCCTGCCATTTGTGATTTGCTTATTTGGCTTCTTGCTGAGTAAGTGGTGCCTTGCGGGAAGGGAGAGTGGTGTGGTGTTGAAGAAAATGTCTCTCCGTTCATCTCAGTTGACTGGTTTGCTCTGAGCTCATCAGTGCTGCAGCGACAGCTTTTGAGTTGGTTTAGATCTGTGTTTAGCTGAGAGAAATTGAATGTGCCTTGGCTAAGCCCCTGGAGGGGCCTGTGTCCTGGCAGCAGTGTGTTCTGAGGGCTCTGTGCTGGAGAGGATAAAGCTTACAGGATCCCAGGGCTCCTGAGTTCATACGTTGCTGTGGAATGCTACAAGATAACTAATGAACTAAATATGTAAATTCAGAACCTTTGCCGGTTAAGAATGGTTTGGCAGATCAGTGAAAAAAACGGTGCTTTTCTGGAAAAAGTTTGTGTGAAAAGAGTCCAACAGTGTTTTGTATCTTTCATTACTTTGGAAATGGCTATTTATAAGACTTACACCAACTGAAATTTTATGTATAAAATAGCACCATGTGACCTTTTACAGGTCAGCTTTAAACTTCATTTTTGGTTTGTGGATTTAGGAGGTAAGGTGGGGCCCGGCGGCGTGGCCTAGCGGCTAAAATCCTCGCCTTCAAAGCCCCGGGATCCCATATGGGCACCGGTTCTAATCCCGGCAGCTCCGCTTCCTATCCAGCTCCCTGCTTGTGGCCTGGGAAAGCAGTCGAGGATGGCCCAATGCATTGGGACACTGCACCCGTGTGGGAGACCCGGAAGATTCCAGGTTCTTGGCTTCGGATCGGCGCGTAACGGCCCGTTGCGGCTCACTTGGGGAGTGAATCGTTGGACGGAAGATTTTCCTCTCTGTCTCTCCTCCTCTGTGTATATCTGGCTGTAATAAAATGAATAAATCTTTTTTTTAAAAAAAAGAAGGTAAGGTGAATTATACCAGAAGTAACTTCAGCGACTGCACATGACCTCATCATGAGGTGTGTCAGTGTGAAAGAGAAGCTGCTTCAGACACACACAAGGTGTGCACACACAAATCCATATTGTAAGAGAGTTGTAATTCTGCAGAGTCCCAAAGCACCCCATCAGATAAGGTATCAGATTATTTACTGGGGTGCATAAGACACATTTAGGCCTACTATTGTGAGTATCTTTGAATCTCATTACTTCAAGGCTTAGCATTTTATTATGATGAATAATATTATAAACTATATTGGTATTGAAGCATATGTGTTTTCACTTGCAACTCTGCATATATTTTGAGTGCATAAATACCTTCCCAAATGTTTTGGGGGGCAAAAGTGTGGGAGCACAAAGCCTTGGAGAGCTCTTGTTGAATGTGGATGGTTTGATTGGGAGCACACGAGCTGTGTCTAAGGAGCGAGACTTGTGGTGTCTGAGGCCAGGGGAATAAATGGACCAGACAGTCACCCAGATAAGCAGTGTGCTGGCAAAGGGAGCTGTCTGGCTGAAGGGAAGGGGGGATTCTCTTGCTGGTGGACATGTGTAAGAAAGTCTAGGATGTATTCAGGTGCACAGGTTGAGAGGTTCTGCCTTGGGAATTCTTAGGCTGTAAGTGCTGACAGCCCCAGGAGGCAGAGGAAGGAAGGAGAGTGTGTGGAGAGCCGGCAGCCGGAGAATGCTAACAATGCTTGGCCAAGGGTGGGTGGGAGAGGAGAAATATAGGAGAGGTTTTTCTTTGCTTCATTTCTTCTCTGGACTTTACTTCCTTTGGATGACATTTTACTGAGTGAGTGAGGCCCTTGTAGGATTTTCCAGTGACAGTGTACTTGAAAAACAAAAGATGTGACATTCACGTCCCTCTGCAGTGGCATTGTTGGTATGTTATGAGAAAAGCACTTTGGGAGGAAGTAACCGGGTGTCAGCGCAGGCCCTGTTGCTGGGTTTCTCTGTGACTTTTGTCCAAGAGTGTGACCCCCCCATGGCTTTACTGTGAGTGTGTTTGCACTTCACCATGGTCTCTTGATCTTCTTGGGTCTGCCATCCCAGGCCTTGAAGGATAGTGTAGGGTCCATTCTTCTCCTGCCAGCAGATCATTTTACCCTGACAGACCCTCAAGAGGTCAGGAGTGTGCTGTGCTGCGTTACACTTTTTTTTTTTTTTTTTTTGTATTGCAAAGTCAGATAACAGAGAGGAGGAGAGATAGACAGGAAGATCTTCTGTCCAATGATTCACTCCCCAAGTGACTGCAATGGCCAGTGCTGCACTGATCCAAAGTCAGAAGCCAGGAATTTTGCTCCAGGTCTCCCATGTGGGTGCAGGGTCACAAGGCTTTGGGCCATCCTCGACTGCTTTCCCAGGCCACAAGCAGGGAGATGGATGGAATTAGAATTGAAATCCCTCTGGGATCCAGGCACATTCAAGGTGAGAACTTTAGCTGCTAGGCCACCATGATGGGCCCTGCTGTGTTACACCTAAGGAATGTATGCCAGGGCTGTCCAGCCCCTCTTGCATGATAGGCCCTCTGCAGGACGCAGCTGCATTGCATGTTGCATGCTAGTCTATCAACGTGTGGCATTTGAGGCACCTGCAAGAGCTTCTGCTGAGTGGGTGTACATCAGAAAGTTGGCCCGGTGCCTGATGTTGAGTATTGTCTGTCTACCTGAAACAGTTTGTGTCTGCTTTAAAAACTGAACAACAACTGCTAGAGCATTAGTTGAAGGGCAGAGACAGAGAGAGTGTGAGTGAGCTCCCATCTGTTATTTCGCTCATAAAATCTCAAGAGCTGAGCAGGCCAAACCAAGGAGCTACAGTTTCCATCTGGGTCTCCTGTGTGGGTGACAAGGACCCAAGTACTTGAGCCGTCCCCTGCTGCCTCCTGAGGTGAGCAGTAGCAGGAATTTAATAAACCAGACTAGAACCTAGGCATTCTGACCAGGGATGTGAGTGTTCCTAAGTCGGTGGCTTAGCCAGCTCTGTCCCAATGGCATTGGCCTAAGGGAAGACTGCTGGAGATTGGATTTGAGCTTGGAACAGTGATGGGCAGACAGAAGGGGGCACCTGTCTGTGGGATGAATTTTTCTTTTAAGGGTTTATTTTATTTTTATTTGAAAGGCAGAGTTAGGAAGAGAGTGGGAGAGACAGTTCCTGTATCTACTGGTTCTTTCTTCAAAGTATCACACTGGCCAGAGCTGGGATGATCTGAAGCCAGGAGCCTGGAGATTGTTCTGCTTTTCTCACATGGGTGCAGGGGCCCAAGGACTTGGACCGTCCTCCACAGCTTTCCCAGGCCTCTAGCATGCAGCTGAATGGGAAGTGATGCTATATATATATAAATATATATATATATATAAATATATAATATTTCAAATATATAATATATGTCAAATATACATATATAATATATTATATGTATATAATATATAGTATTTCAAATATATAATATATTTCAAATATATATATTTGAAAGGCAGATTTGATGGAGAGAGATGGAGACAGAGAATGTCTTTGGTCCGCTGCTTCACTCCCCAGATGGGCACAGTGGCTAGAGCTGAGCTGATGGAAGCTGAGAGCCAGGAACTTCCTCTGTGTCTCCACTGGGGGTGCAGGGTCCCAAGGACTTGGGCCATTCTCTGCTGCCTTCCTATGCTGTGATCTGAGAACTAGATGAGAAGCGGAGCAGCCGGGACATGAACTGGGGTCCACCTACAATGCTGGCACCACAGGGTGGAGAATAAGCCTACTGCACTGCTGAGCTAATGGAGCCAGTTTAAATGTCCCATGTTTAGTTGATCACTCAGCTGCATGTCGCTGTGAAGTTGTATGTGTGTGCAGGTATATGCCATGAAGGTCCAAATTCCAGTGTTCAGCTCTGCTCTGTTTAGCCATGGACATGAATAGAATAACTTACAGCCAGTGCTTGATTAATACCTAGACAGTGGACCTGGCACGATAGCATAGAGGCTAAATCTTCACCTTACATTCACTGGGATCCTATATGGGCATCAGTTGTGTTCCAGCTGCTCCACTTCCCATCCAGCTTCATGCCTGTGGCCTGGGAGAGCAATTTAAGATTGCCCAAAGCCTTGGGACACTGCACGCATGTAGGAGACCCAGAGGAGGCTCCTGTGTCTTTCCTTCAGGTTGGCTGAACTCCGGCCATTGTGGCCACTTGGGAAGTGAACCAGCTGATGGATGATCTTTCTCTTTGTATCTCCTTCTCCTTGTATTTCTGCCTTTCCAATAATAATAATCATAATGATAATCTTTAAAAAAGCAAAACAAAACAAAACCATACACTGTGTTACTGGGCATCATTGAATGTTTGTCACCAGGGACTGTTAGAAATGTGCATTGGATCCAGAAAGAAGTAGTTTTTGTTGCTGTTTAATTGTTAAAGAGATGAAGAACCAGTAAGAGCTAAAAAAAGAAAGGTATAGGAGAGATTATCTTTCTTATTGTTGAGGATCAGGCATGTACCATTTGACATGTGGAAGTCCTTTTAGTGCATTTGCATTGATTCAATTTAGTGAAAGCTTAGATTTTGTGAAATTGGGCAAAGCGATTTACTGTCATTCCCCCTTGAAACCAATATTCCAGTTCTTTTTTGTGTCAAAATGTCAGTGCTTGTAAAAGAGGTAGTTGTTCAGTCCTATCTGACCATTAGGGAAGAAGTTACAGTTTGAGTGAACACATTTAAACTTAGTATTATAGTGTTATGCCCGGGTGCTTTAAGAAGTTTGTAGAAAATGCATATTATATAAAAGCTGTACAAGGATTTAAAATTCTTATGCATCAGAACAAATTTAGCTTTTAATTCTATTTTCCCACAACCTTCTAAGTATCCTCATATTAGGCAAATAAATGGGAAGGTCTGTTCAATAAATGATGTTGGGACAACTGGTTGATAGCCTGCAGAAACAAAAAAATAGATCCACATCTCTCACCAAACACTAAGATCAGATCTAAATGGATAACAGATCTAAACCTACATCCAGAAACCTTCAAACTTTTGGAAGAAAATGTTGGAAACACACTTCAACACTTAGGGGTAGGCCCTCACTTCCTAAAAAAGACTCCAGATGCAGTAGAAATCAAGACCAAAATAAACAATTGGGACCTCATCAAACTAAGAAGCTTCTGTACAGCTACAGAAACAATCAACAAAGTAAAAAGGCAACCCACAGAATGGGAGAAGATCTTCGCACACGACATAGGTGATAGAGGGCTAATCTCCAGAATATACAAAGAGCTACAAAACAACCAAAATGTCAAAACAAGCAACCCACTCAAGAAATGGGCACGGGAAATGGGCAGACACTTCACAAAGGAACAAACCCAAATGGCAAATAAACATATGAAAACATGCTCAAGTTCCCTGGCAATAAGGGAAATTCAAATTAAAACATCAATGAGGTACCACCTAACGCCAGTAAGACTGGCCCACATGAATAAAAGCACCAACAACACATGCTGGCGAGGTTGCGGGGAAAAGGGAACCCTACTCCACTGCTGGTGGGGCTGCAGGCTGGTACAGCCTCTATGGAAATCAGTATGGAGAATATTCAAACAACTCAAATTCAACATACCGTATGATCCAGCAATAGCACTCCTAGGAATATATCCAGAACACTTGTTCTATGAGAAACCAACATGCACTCCTATGTTCATAGCAGCACAATCAGTAATTGCAAAAACATGGAAACAACCAAAATGCCCATCAACAGAGGATTGGATAAGAAAGCTATGGTTCATCTACTCCATGCAATACTACTCAGCTATTAAAAAAAACAAAATGCAGTTCTTTGTGGCCAAGTGGGCCAAACTGGAAACCATAATGCTAAGGGAAATGAGCCAATCCCAAAAGGTTAAATACCACCTGTTTGCCTTAATTTAAGATGATATGATGTTATGTATAACATGTTATGTTTTGAATGTTACATGTTGTGTATAAACTAAAATTGAAGTATAGGTGAGGTGGTCACAGAAGGTGGCTGGGAACCCGCATTTACTTTTAACATATTGGTTACTCATTACTATGTCAATTAATTCCATAATGATGTAAATTTTTGCTGATGGTATGTTGGAGCTTTCAATTGACTGGGATGATACTCTGCTGGCTCTGTCTTCAGACCAGAGAGGGTATACCTAAGAAGCCGTTGAACTTGACGGGACAATAAGATGCTGGACTCTATGTTTGGTATATGCTTGCAATGGGGAAATCTCAACTGAACTTGAGCTGTGGTTATGCAACAAGGTGGAGGAATCCACCATGGTGGGAGGGTTTGGGGAGGGGTGGGGAGAACCCAAGTATCTATGTAACTGTGTCACATAATACAATGTAATTACTGAAGTTAAATAATAAATAATTAAAAAATTACAATTTATAGAAAATAAAATTGATGCTAATTAAAGAAGTATGAGTTAAAGACTGAGTAATATGTATCAAGTTTACTCGGGTTCTTATTGTAGAGGCTCTTGGCAAGTGGATGAGTTGATGAAGATGGAGCAAGCAAGTAGATTAGGAGCTGAAGATCGCTATAAAGATGTTTTTTGACCCAAAGCTTTCACAGTCATAATTCTGTGATATCCTTCTGATGAGCAAAATGAAAACTTAAATGATGTCTTCCTCCCTGTGCATCGTTTAGTTTTGCATATGGAAGACACAGCCAGTGCTGTTTTTGCTCCTGATTGGATAGGGCAGAAGATCATGACCAGCATTAGTTTGGTCAAGATAGGGTGTTTGAATGGTCCTACCTGGACAGTGGGTGAGATGGTGCCATTTGGGGACATGACTCACAATTCCTGACATGTTCTATGGCATACAAGTGCCTGTGATTATCATTAATCAGGAAGTCCCTTCTGCCTGCGTTCTCTAGCATCTTTGCAAGCTTGCTCCAGAGTAAGCTTTCTGAACTCAAAACTCAAACACTTGCTAACTTTGTTTCTTCTCTTGGGGAAAGGCCAACACTATTCTTAGAAAATGTCCACAAGAGCAGCCTGGGTTTGGTTTAACACTCCTTGGCTTAGGTGCTCATCTTCCTGGAGCTGGAGGGACTCACTGGCTCAGCCCTGGGGGCTTGGATAGCTTTGTTTGGCCTGCTTGTTTTGCCTTTCCTTAGGCTGGCTATCCTCCTGCTGTTTTGAATGTGTTTTGTATTCCCTTTCTTTGAATTTAATGCTTAATTCCCCCCCCCCCCTTGTACTTAAGGCTGTGTTGGCAGGAGAAGGTGGTTAGGTGGTTGACCAGTTGTTCCTTTTTTTGGTTCACGTTGATTGACTTGAATTTTGTACATTTTCCTTATCTGATCTTCCTTTTGTGCTGGTTGATGTTTGAGTTCTGTAGAGGATCCTGATGTATATTTCCTTCCTTACTTTTCCTCTTTTTTTGTGATCTTAATGTTTTGATCACTGGGGTACGATGTATTTGAAGTTTCCCAATTCCTTAAAGAACAAAATGAGTTCATGTAGATTTCCTTCTTCCCGAGAAGATCCCTCCCTCACTCTCACTTTTTGTCCTGGAAAAGCAGTGCATGGTGTGTTGTCATCCTGTGTCCACCATGCCCCAGTGTTCCCAGCCTCTGCCTCTGCTTACCTCTTGGGCCTCTTGGTCGCTGACCTGGCAGCATGTCCCACTGTGCTCCTCGTGCTTGTGGACTGGTTAGTGGTTAGTAGTGGCTGACCTTGCCTGGTGTGCCATTTCCTGGAGAAGGTGGTTAGGGTAGTCACCAGGGAGGAAGGTGTTTGCAGTCTGTTGCTGTGTGACTTTTGAGTCTCTAGCCCTGTTACAAGCTGCTGTCAGATTTCAGACTTTGGCTGTTGGAGCTCATTAACTCAGGCCAACAGTAACTCTGGGTGCAGAGGTGTTGGTACACCTTAGAGAGTTTTTTCAACAGGGTGAGGATATTGAATTGTAGGAGGTTTCCAGTTCAGACTGCTGTTCGTGGAGTGGTGGGCGATGGGCTTCAAATGGTCGCTCACCTAGGCTTTTTGTCTTCTGTGTTACACAGCCTCTTGTCTTCCTCTTACTCATTCATTCACTCACTCATTCATTGCAGTGCCTTTTCTGTCCTTCCTGTTACATTTTGTTAATCATTAATCCTTTGATGTTATTTGGGCCATAAACATGTCTAGTCATCACCATACCTCTTCCTGCCAGACAGAAGGGAAATTTTACTTACTCTTCCTTTAAGGTGAAGGGTGCTCTGACCAAGGGTGATGTCATCCCCACGCCTCACCTTCAAACACTACAAAGCTCGGTGAGATGTCTCGGTTTCTCACTTCTGTTCCCGTTTGGCTCTCTTTGTGGAATAAGTGGGAACTACCATAGAGTGGTTCTAGACTCATCAAGTCTGTTCCAGAGCACACTGATTTTTATTTTTTTTTAATTTTTTTTTAAATTTTTTATAATCTATTTTATTGTGTTGTTGACAATCTTTACATAGTTAATTACAGTTAAAGAAAGAAAAAGAAAAGAAAAAAAAAAGGTTCAGGGGGATAGGGAAGTGGGTAATACTATTATGTCCACATTGTTTCCATCTTGTATCTGAGGTAAAGGGGGATATTGAGGGGGAAGCCCCACCCGGTTTCCCGCCCACCCCGAGTCCCGGATGTGGGGCATGCTCTGAGATATGTGCTCGAGTGGTGTTAATAGTTCTCCGGTTATGAATCGCTGCCAGTTTCGCTCGATGAGGTCGTCCACTGATTGATATGGTCCATCATAAAGTCTCCGTTTGCCCCATATATCGCTGCCAACATATAGCTGAGATGAATGATTGATCTGCTCTGTCTTCTGTCTTTTCTTGATTGGAGTTCTGAGTCCAGCAGTTCGATTAGGGAGATCTCCAAAGAAACTTTGAGGTATTCCCAGACTAGTTTCTTGTATGCTCTAGTAAGCACAGGGCCCGGCACAGTCCATCACCACGATCAGCTGGTGGTTGCAATTGCTGGGTTGGTAATTTTTATTATGTTTTGACAATCTTACATAGTTAATTAGGGTAAAAAGTTCAAGGGCTATAGAAAAGTGGGTAAGACTATTATTTCCATATTTTTTCCTTCATGTATCTGAGGTAAAGGGGGATATTGAGGGAGAAGCCCCATCCAGTTTGCCACCAACCCCAGGTCTTAGATGTGGGGCATGCTCTGAGATTTACACTGATTTTTAAAACTCTCTTTTAAATGTTGTATTTTTGATTATACAGTACAAGAGGCCCAGGGTTTTCATCCCTTCTGCCCTCTGCATTCCACCCTCACCCCATTTTCTCTGCTGTTATTACAGGAGTGTAGTCCTTCAGCAACAGTCATAAGTCCATCATTCTGCTACTGAAGTATATCATGATATTTTTAAAAACAGTATTAACATAAAGAAGCAGGTCTAAGAAGATAACTGTACTTTCTTCCCTCTTTCATTCCCTTCCTCAATCTCCCCTTCCTTTTTTCCTTTAATTTTTACAAAGACATAGTTTCAGCTCACTGTATAATCACAGACTTAACTCACCAGTAACTATAATATTTAAGTAAAAAGTAAGACCATTATAATCACTGAAATATGCCAGTCTCAAAAAGATAAGCGTGATCTGTTTTCTTTGATATGTGGCAGTTAACATAGGATACCAAAGAAGTATAGGAATGAAATTGGTATCTTGTGATGTTTTTAGTTATTGCTTATTACTCCTATGGAACTAGGATCTTTCTACCTTCTACACTGATTTTTAAATATTAAAATCGATTATTGGCCTTTTTCTTTTTTTCCTGCTTTAAAGTGTATTAGTCAGGCCCAGTGTAATGGCTCAGTGGTTAAAATACTCACCATATGGGCGCTGGTTCATATCCTGTTTTTCCTACTTCCCATCCAGCTCCCTGCTTGTGGCCTGGAAAAGCAGTGGAGGACGGCCCAAAGCCTTGGGACCCTGCACCCATATAGGAGACCTGGAAGAAGCTCCTGGTTCCTGGCTTCAGATCAACTCAGCTTTGACTGTTATGGCCACTTGGAAAGTAAAAACAGTGTGTGCAAGATCTTTCTCTGTAAATCAGACTTCCCAATAAAAATAAATAAATCTTTTTTTTTCTTTTTTTTTTAGAAAAGGTTTCTGATTAGGTTCTCTAGAGGTAGAGAATTGGTAGAAAATCAAGTACGTGAAGGGGAATATACTAGGGGGTTAGCTCTTGTGAGTGTGGCAGCTGACAAGGTCCTGGCATGCTCACTCCACATCTAAGTCAGTCCAGGGCCTCAGGACCAAGGGTGCTGAAGATGTGTCCAAGAGGGCGGGAGGTTGGAATGTCAGCCATGGGTCTCCGGGTTTGGTCTTGGAGTCCAGGTACTTGTACCCACAGCTGACATGTGAGGCAGGGGTCAGCTTGCCTCTGTGCTCACAGTCCAAATTGCAGTCCCATTCTTTTTCTTTTTCTTTTTTTTTTTTTTAAAGATTTATTCATTTTATTACAGCCAGATATATACAGAGGAGAGACAGAGAGGAAGATCTTCCGTCCAATGATTCACTCCCCAAGTGAGCCGCAACGGGCCGATGCGCGCCGATCCGAAGCAGGGAACCTGGAACCTCTTCCGGGTCTCCCACGCGGGTGCAGTGTCCCAATGCATTGGGCCGTCCTCGACTGCTTTCCCAGGCCACAAGCAGAGAGCTGGATGGGAAGTGGAGCTGCCGGGATTAGAACCGGCGCCCATATGGGATCCCGGGGCTTTCAAGGCGAGGACTTTAGCCGCTAGGCCACGCCGCCGGGCCCAGTCCCATTCTTTTTCTTCAGATACCTGGCCATTGAGGATGCCCACCCATATGGAAGCCAGGTCTGCCCACCCAGCGCAGTCAGTTTGCATGCTAAGCTTACGTGGAAGCACTCTCACAGGCACAATAATGCTGCCCAGGTTTCAGAGTATTCCTTACCTGGTCAGGTGGGCACCATAAAATTACCTACCCCAAAGAGCAAATACAGGAAGTAATAATAGTGGGGTGGATATTTGTGGCAGTTAAGATCTGGTTTGAGAAGCCTGCATCCCATATCTGAGTCTTTGAGTTCAGGTTTCAGCTCTGCTTCTGATTCCAGCTTCCTGCTAATGTGCACCCCGGGAGGCCGCAGATGACCAGCCAGATGCTTGGGCCCCTGCCACCCAGATGGGATACCTGGGTGGAATTCTTGCCGTTGACTTCAGCCTGGCTTAGCCCTGCCTCATGTGGGCATTTTGAGGAGTGAAACAGTTAGATGGAAGACGTCTTTTCACTCTGTCAGTTGGCTTGCTCACTCAGCTTTCAAATTAAAATAAAAATACATAATAAAAATGTAGGAACTAATAGTGATAGAACAGACTTGGGATACATCCAACTTTGCTGTATTTCAAAGTGTGAGCAAATAAAATAGAAATAAATATATTTTTTAAGCATAGGGGTTGTGTAGGAAGAAATCTTGTGGATTACTTCTTGTGTGGGTTAGTTTTTGGAGATCTTACCCTGAAACTTTGATGTAAATGTCACTTACCATGATTTTTAATAGTTAGACTTTTCTGTGAAGTGTAATTGCTTAATTTCTAGAACTACAGCATAGAATGGGCATTCTTAATCTGAAATTCCACACTACAAACTGTTGGGGGATCTGAAAGGTGAGCTGATTCCCTGAGTGGAAGATTGTGCACCTGATCTGGGGAAGGGTTCGCAAGCTGAAGGTACGCTAACAGTACTGCAGATCGTCTCCTCCGGCTGTATATGAAAGGTGTGGGTAATGAATTTTATGTTTAGACTTGGGTCCATCTCTAATATATCTTGCTGTGCAAGCAGGAGTTTTAAAAAGTTAGTGGAAAAGTTGAATTATCATTTAATTCCATTTTCTACAAGCTTTTACCCCCTCCCCATACACATTTCACTTCAGAATCCCCAAACATCTGAAATCCAAACCTTTCTGGTCTCAGACATTTCAAATAAGGGATTTCAACCTGTACATGCAGTTTTAAAGTTGTCTGCAAGTGCGAAAAAATGTCAGGTGAGTTAACTGAGTGTGTATTTAAAAGCTTGAGCAGAATATAAAACCATCTTTAACCTTCATGAATAAAGATGCTTGTACTGTGAGGATTAAGACAATCGGGCATGATTTTCCTGACAGTGGCAGCATTGCACCCATTTGCTGCTATAAACCATTAAGATGAGATCAGTGTGTGGGAGGTGCCTAAGATTATTGTTCAGAAGGTGAATTATGACCCCGCAGATAAAATTGAACATGAGAGAAAATGACCTCAGAGTGAAATATTCTGGTGGGAATGGGACAGAAACCTTGTGTCTGTATTTGTGGAGTAACAAAGTTAAAATAGCTCTTGTTGGCCTCCAGTTGGCCTGAGAGGCCACAGGATCAACTCATCAAGCATGACAAGCTCTTTACATTTCTGCACTCTGAGTCAGTTCTAACATGATGTTGCTTCCTTTAAAATCATGATTATGCAAGCCTTCAAAAACTCAGAGCTAATGACGTTTGTATTCAGACCACATCTGGGCTCAGGTGGTCTGGTTTCAGTCCCACCCATGCTAGTTCCTTACCTTGTCTGTGGCTCAGTTTCCCAAATAATGACTCCTGAACCTCACTGGGTGACTGGAAGATATAGATGCTATTATTATTGTCATTGTTTCTGTTACTTGAAGATGTTTGAATAAAAGCCTAGTATTGAAAGTTTAAGTGAAATAACTCATGCATTCAAGTACTTGAATCTCTAGAACACATCTCCTGTGTTCCTGGGGAATGGCCTGTCTGGCCTTGTCATGGAACAGGTCTTTCCCACAATGTCCAATGTGGGCAGCAGGGGCCCTCCGTGAAATCCAGCTGTGGCTTTGAGTGATGCCACATGATCTCTACCAGGTGGCCAGGTGGGACTTTCTCAGGTGGACACTGCTTGGAAGTGTAGAGGAGCAAGTGCTCCTTGAGCAAGGCCACAGTTTCCCTGCAGGAGCCTGGAGTTGAAGAGGTGCTTTGCACTGATGCTCCTCTGAGGGCACATTATTGCTTTGGATGTCAAGGTTGAGCCTCCAGGTGCCCACTCTGAGATAAATACCCGTATGTTGGCTTTTTCCTCTTTCTATTGATTCACTCTGTTTAGTACCTCTCCTCCTGAGGTCAACTTCCAGATAAGACTGCTGTACCCTCATTGTTTTAAGAGGCAAGAGAGCCCTCAGGCTTTGGTTCACTAGTGTCTGCCATGGTGGGGCAGGGCTGGGCTGGGCTGGGCAAGCTAGGAGCCAGAAACTCTGGTTTGCTGTGTGGGTGGCAGGAATCCAACCACTTAAGCTTTCACTGCTGCCTCCCAGAGTGCATTAGCAGGAAGTTGAGTGGGGAGCCAGGGCCCACATACTCCAGTGTGGGTGTGGATGTCTTAATCACTAGGCCAGATGCCCATATCTCTTTTATTCTGTGTTGCTGTCATCTCTGTTACTTTCCTGCATCTCAATTGCCTGGAGTGAAAGCCTGACCTTTTCCAGATGTCATCAGCTAGTGAGCACACCTATTTCTGGCCTGGACCTCAGCATTCCCAGGAGAGAGGAGTTGAATGCTGGGACTGTTACAGCCCTCTCATGGGCTCATCTGCTCTCCTGTGCCCATGTTGGCCTCACCTGGTTCTGGATTGGGAGCTTAGCAGTGACAGGAGGGTTTCAGAAAGTGCATCTTTGGCTTGTCAAGGTTTATTGAAAGAAAAGGGCAGTGTTCCTTAAAGTGATGTTTTAGAACTGATAGTCTTAGAATAATATTAGGACATATTTTCTGTTGCCTGGTACCCTTATCCTAGTAGCAATTCTTGGAATTCTGTGGCCATTAAAGTAGCCTGGGTAGTATCCCAAAAGTGACTCCATTTATGTAGTGGCTAGTCTCCATGCTCACTGTGTGTGGAAGCTACTCAGACATCTTCATCAGGCAGTGTGTGTCCGCATGGCTCCATGAACTCATGCTCTTGGAATTGTCAGCATTAGTTGAGTTGTACAGATTTCTAGTCTGTTCTGATGGACTGTACATTTCAGACAGGCCTTAGAAGGTGAACTGCTGTATGCTTTCCACTTGCTACCCTACCCTTCTGCTGTTTTCTTGGATGCAGTCACAGGTAATGTGTGAGCAAAACTAATCTCGAGACATGACAGAAGCAAGGCTTACATCATCGATGCCTGTGCAGGTTCTCCTCGTGTTTCCCTTGGAGGAGCCAGCCTGGAGCAGGGGCGGCACAGGTGTTGCTGCTGCGTATGGCACCATGGCATGGGAATACACCCAGGAGGGAGAACATTGGGCTTGGAGTTCAGTTAGCTCTTTGTTACTGGCCAAAACTTACCAAGAAACAAGATTAATTGTTTTCATTAAAAAGCAATGTGACAAATGAACATGTGAGCACGCATGTGTTGTCTTCTATGGTGCTGTCTACACACACACACACACACACCCTGCTGTCTTCTGTGGTGTTGTCTCTTCTCCGGGTGTCTTGCTTGGTGGTTCATATGCTGTCACTTCTGCTCTCCTCTTGTGTCTGTGTGTCCACTGTGTCCTGTGAATGTGGTGGCGTCCCGTCCTTTTTCCAGCTGAGTGTCCACTGCTCTGATGCACTTCCCTGTCTCCTCTTGTTAGTGTCCTGGATGGGAAGCAGGGCTAATGGGATTAGAACTAGCATCCATATGGGATCCTGGCCCCTGCAAAGTGAGGTCTTTAGCTGCTAGGCTATCTTGTGCTGGGCCCAGAGACTGTGGCTTTTTAAAAGAATTGTTTTGCCTAATTTTCAGACCTGCAAAATGTAGAGAATTAATATTTTAATTATTTTACCCACATCTAATTTAAAAAATTGATGGGAACTCAGATGCAAACATTTATTTTGGACCTTCTGCAGGTTTGTTGATTTTGGCTTGCAGAGGATGAAAACTCTTGAATAGTTGCAGAGGGGCCATCCGGATCAGGATTTTTTTGCTCACACTGATGCTCAGCTTTGAGGGTGAGCAAGGTGACCATGCCTAGTGCTCTGACTAGGCCTCTGGGTCCTCCCCTAGAGCTAGGAGAGCCTTGATGCTGTTGGAGGAAACTCGGCACTGTTAAAGGTTAAGATGCCTCTGAGAGAAATGCCAGAATGCTTCCTTGGGTGTGGCATGAAAGTTATTGTGCTAGTGGGGGAGGGGCTGACAATGGCTATGAAGGTTTGTAAAGTCAGGAGGTGGACTGGAACATTTTGTACTAAATGCATTTTCATTTATTACTTTTTTTTGGTATAATGATACACATTTTTAAAATTTCAGATGCATTTACAACTGATGTTCTGCATTGGACTGATCGGTTCAATTTACTGTGTGTTTGGCCAAACAGGTAAAAGAAAGTTTTCTCAACTTTTCATTCTGGTACTGGTGTTTTGTTTTGTTTTGTTTTGTTTTGCTTTTAAATATTTATTTGAAAGCCATAGTGCGAAAAAGGGTGGGAGTGAATGTTCTTTGATCCATTGGTGTTCTTCAACTCCCCAAGTGGCTGCAGAGCCACGGCTGTGCCAGGCTGAATCCTGGAGCTTCATCCGGATTTCCTGTGAGGTCACAGAGGCTCAGGTACTTGGGCCATTCTCTGCTGCTTTCCCAGGTGCGTTAGCAAAGACTAGATCAGAAATGGAGCAGCGGGACTTATTTCTCACATGGAATGCCAGTGTGTGGCAGATGGTGGCCAACCTGCCGTTCCATGATAGCAGCCTCTTGTTTTCACTCTTGACCGGGGCTACTGGAGAAAACTCAAGTCCAATGTTGCCACTTCCCTGGAAGTCCCACAGTGACACCATGTCCTCAGACTGAAGGGCAAGGGGCCTCCGTGGCCAAGCTGCCCCCACTCCAGTCCTGTTGTCTTGCTAAAGGCTGAGCTTACAAGCATGGATTGGACAGGAATGGCTGAGTGTGCAGAGAAGTCCCGGCAGGTAACGTGTCTACAAGTAGATCATGATCTGTTTGTTCCTGTTTGGGGTCCAGCCCAGGAGCAGTGCCTTGCTACATGTAAAAGCAGTGGGAGGCTCCATCAGGGAAAACATGTTGGTCTACGTGGATTACACAAAATTACCAATGACAGCAAGAGAAACAGTATGTTTTGGAATGTGATAAATCATACTAGAAATTAAACAGGTTTATACCTTAAGTAATGTGAACAGAAATCAATAAAAACACTAAATGTGACAGTTTAAAAATTTACAAGCAAATAAAGAACTTAAAAAATAAGTGACCAGTAAACATGAATAATTGAAGCCTTAAATAACTTGACAGTTTGATGCTCTCTTTATGCCTAGTAGTAAAATTATAATACATTTTTACATTGTATTTTGTTTGAGAGGCAGAGATAGAGTCAGACAGGCATAATTGAGCTCACATGTGCTGTTCTACCACCCAAACTCCCACAACAGCAGGAACTGGACTGCGGCTGATGCCCAGAGGACAAACCAGGTACTCAGTGTGGGTTCAACTCAAGTAGTTGAATCATCACCACTGTCTACCAGTATGGGACATGCGTGTTTTAACCACTAGACTCAATGTCCATCGAGGACTAACATTTGTGACATTACGTACTTGGTATTGGAGGTTTGGTGAAATGGTGTTAATACATGGCATGTGAGAATATTAATAGGTATATTACTTGAGCAGAAATTAGAATGTATTGAGAAGTGTGAAAACATTAATATAATGTTTAGCACATCCCCCTTTTGGAATGTCCAGTGTGTATATTAGATATAAGTGGTTGAAATGGGTGCTGTGGTACAGCAGGTTCAGCAGCTGTTTGAGAACCCATATCCCACGTTGGAGTGCCTATTTATTTCAGTCCCAGCTATTACACATCTGGTCCAGCTTCCTGCTAATACATCTTGGAGAGAGCCAGTGATGGCGCACATAATTGGGCCCCTGCTGGATTCCTTGCTTCTGACCTCAGGCCTGGCCTAGTCCTGGCTGCTGTTGGCCTTTGGGGAGTGAACCAGCAAATGGAACAGCTCTATTTTTTTCTCTCTCTCTAGGGCTTTCCTATAAATAAGTAAATCTTAAAAACAAAACAAAAACAGTTCCAGAGTGCATGCATAAATGTGCGTGTTCACAATATGTGTGTGTGTGTGCATGTGCAAACCACTGTGTATACGGATGAGTATGGTATGTGTGTAGATGAGTGTAGTGTGTTGTATATGTGTGCTGGACATATGTGTATATGTATAGTAATTGTGTGGCTGTGCATGGAGTCTGCACATGTGAACAAGCATGTGTATCGCACACATACATGGAATTGTCCCAACATTAAGTAGGATATATTCAAGTAATGAGATGCTGTATAATAGTTACAAGGTATGTTTTGGAAGAATTTTTAATCATACAACAAAATATTTAAAAAGTGGCATATTAAATGCTATGCAAATTGTGTCATCAGCTTTATTTAAATGGTCTGTGTGCGCTTGCTTACTGTTGTCTCTGCTCAAGACAACGGCCGGAATGAGGTAGGTGGCAGGGGTGAAGTGGTTATCTGGTAGTGGTGTAGATGACTTTTTTGTATTTATGGTTTTAGGAATTTTTCAAATTTCCTGTGAATGAGAACATGTGAAGTTAATAATCGGGAAAGAGATGGCAGCCAGTCTTTCCTGTGTTTAGTGTATAAGAGGCATGCTGCTCCTTAGGCAAGCTCAGAGACATTTAAGGACACACTGAACAGACCAGAGCTGCCCTGGGTTATGAATCGGATCAGTGAGCACCTCAGTGGCTTCATATCCTTAAGGAAGGTCCCCAGGGGTCATTTTGGGTAACTGTGGGCCCTTTACCTGATTGTAAGAAAGAGTATGACAGAGGGAGACTCGCAAGATGGCCGACATAGGAGGAAGATTGTGAGGGAGCTCACAGACAGAGAGGGCTAGAACGCGACAAAAGTGTAAGTGGAGCGGCATAGAACTACAGGGAGAAGAACGTGAAGTTCCCTGGACAGTGTGGAGCCAAAAAAATCCACACAACTCGGAAGAGCAACCAGGGAAAAACAAAACAAAGGGCAGGGAAGACGACTTTCCGCTCCTGACCTGCTGAGCCACCTTTGAGTGCAGACGCTGAAAGCCACAGTCGACCAGCAGACCGACCCGCAGACGCTGTGGCCATGAGGACTGGCAGTGATCGGTACTCACTGGCACCTGCTCACCCTGGTCGCTAGGACCCGCCAGGACCTGCGGACGCAGTAGCCAGGGAGACGCACCCGCGGCGAGGGTTCCCACTAGAGGAAGAGGCAGACTGCAAGATCCTGAGGTTTGAGTGAGTTGGGTGGGGACAGTGGTGGGTTGGAGGCTCTGAGAGTTGGCCCCGCAGGGGCATGCACAGAGCCTGAACACCCTTGCTGCTCATCTCCCCGCCCCTCCCCCCCGAGACTCCAGCGTCTAGGGACACCGGGAGAGTGCCTTGAAACTGCCAAAACTGTGTCTGGGAGGTGATGCACAGTGGTCCTGTGTGCTGAGGAGAAAGGCAAAAGGCACACTGAATACTCCCCCGTGCCTTTGCGGTCTGGCACTCAGCTGGGCGGTGCTATCCCACAGGAACCCAAGCACACCTCTGGGCTGGGCAGTCCCGTGCTAGCGCTGGGGCGGTCGGTCCCCTGCAAGTGCTGGGGTGGGCAGGCCTGCACAGGAGGCGCTTCCAGAGAGCACCTGGAACACCCCACACCCTGTAGTCCCGTGCTTGGGAGACTCACCAGGAGAGCACTGCGGACCCGCGTGCAGGAGGCGTTCCCAGAGAGCACCTGGAACCTCCACGCCCTGCAGTCCCTGGCACTGGGGACACACCGAGAAAGCACCTAGAATCCTCCGAGCCCTGGGATCCCGCGCACAGGGGGTGCGCACAGAGAGTGACTTCACTCCCCCATGCCCTGTGGTAGCATACCTGTAGGGGATGAGCTGAGAGTGCGCTTTGAATCCGCTGGGCCCTGGAAGTGGCGCCCTGAGGTCCAGTGTTCTGGAGACGCACCAAAAGTGCCTTGAAAATTCCCACACCCTGCTACTCCATGCCTGCAGACTCCGATCTCTACAGGATAGTGCTTGGAGACCCCTCAGCACACTGGTGCCTAGGTCTCTCCAAAAAAGAAACACTAACACAATGAGAAGAAATAGCAGAAAAGGTAATGATCCAGATGAGAGAGCCAACACTCTACCAATAAAGGATCAAAAGCCTCTGTTGGCAGCGATATATGGGGCAAACGGAGACTTTATGATGGACCATATCAATCAGTGGACGACCTCATCGAGCGAAACTGGCAGCGATTCATAACCGGAGAACTATTAACACCACTCGAGCACATATCTCAGAGCATGCCCCACATCTGGGACTCGGGGTGGGCGGGAAACCGGGTGGGGCTTCCCCCTCAATATCCCCCTTTACCTCAGATACAAGATGGAAACAATGTGGACATAAACAGTATTACCCACTTCCCTATCCCCCTGAACCTTTTTTTTTTTCTTTTTCTTTCTTTAACTGTAATTAACTATGTAAAGATTGTCAACAACACAATAAAATAGATTATAAAAAAAAAAGAAATGTATGGATATAAACCCAGGCTATTTTAAAATAAATATTGAGCTATAAAAAAAAAAGCCAATTTCTATTTCGGAGATGCAAGATGAAGACATAGAAGATCTACCAGACAAGGAATTCAAAAAAATAATGTTAAAATATGTCAGAGACAATGAGAAGAATTGGGAGGACTTCAAGGAATTCAAGAACCACATAGCCTCAGAAATACAACAAATGAAAAGTAAAATCCTTGACTTAGAGCACAAAATTGAGAGCCTAACCAACAGAACAAATACAGCAGAAGAGAGGATCTCTGAAACGGAAGACACACAAAACGAACATACCCAGTTCATTTAACAGCTGGAGACAAGTCTGAACAAAGCCAATAAGACCATACAAGAAATGAAAGACAACCTCAGAAAATCGAATATTAGGATTATTGGCCTTCCTGAAGGAGTGGAAAAAGAATCAGGAATGCAAATGGTGCTGGACGAAATTATACAGGAAAACTTTCAAAACACTTGGAACATGAACCCAGCCCAAATCCAGGACGGTCAGAGGACTCCCAGCAGATATGACCCAAAGCAATCTTCACCCAGACATATGGTGCTCAAGTTCCACTCCAACGAAGACAAAGAAAGAATCCTAAGACAAGTACAAAGCAGAGAAAAGATCACATACCGGGGAAAACCAATCAGGATCACTGCTGACTTCTCTGAAGAGACTTTACAAGCAAGAAGAGAATGGACAAAAATCTTCCAAATCCTGAATCAGAACAACTGTCAACCAAGAATATTGTACCCAGCAAAGATCTCATTCATATTTGAGAATGAAATCAAATACTTTCACACCAAAGAGAAATTAGAAGAATATGCCAGCACAAAACCAGCTCTACAAAATCTCCTTAGAAATGCACTAAATCCAGAAAAAAAGGAGGTGAATCATAAGCAAAGATGGCAAACAGGAAGGTCTCCCCACTAGAGTCCACACAAGGAAGGGCAATTACACAGATATCAACACCCACAAAAACAAGTATGGCAGGGCAAAATCACAACCTCTCAATTTTAACTCTTAACACAAATGGCTTGAACTCACCAATCAAAAGGCATAGATTAACAGAATGGATTATCAAACAGTACCCAACTATCTGTTGCCTACAAGAGACACATCTAACCAGAAGAGATTCTACGAAGCTGAAAGTGAAAGGTTGGAAACAGATATTTCATGCCAATGGACGAGAAAAAAAGGCTGGGGTAGCTGTCTTAATTTCAGATGATGTGGACTTCAATCTGACACACATCAAAAAGGACAGGGAAGGACATTATATATTGGTGAAGGGACTGATCCATCAGGAAGTAATTACCATTGTGAACATATATGCACCAAATTCAAACGCACCTAGCTACGTGAAGCAATTACTCACGGACTTAAGGGGAGACATAAATATGCACACAATAATAGTGGGTGATCTTAACACCCCACTAACAACAATAGACAGATCAACAAAACAAAAACTCAACAAAGAAACAACAGAGCTCATACAAACAATAGAACAACTGGACATGACAGATATTTATAGAATTTTTTACCCTAAGGCCACAGATTATACATTTTTTTCAGCAGTGCATGGCACCTTCTCCAGGATCGACCACATGATAGGACACAAAGCAAACCTAAATAACTTCAAAAAGATAGGAATCATACCATGTACCCTCTCAGACCACCACGGAATGAAACTGAAAATCAGCAATTCAAAATGCCCCAGGAAATACAGAAACTCTTGGAGGCTGAACAATATGCTATTCAACGAACAAAGGATCAGAGAAGAAATTAAAGATGAGATCAAAAAATTTATGGAAACCAATGAAAACTCTGACACAACATTCCAAAATTTGTGGGACACTGCCAAAGCAGTGCTACGGGGTAAACTCATCGCAATTGGAGCTCATGTCAAGGCCCAAGAGAGGCGCCAAATACAGGAACTAAACATACACCTCCAGGAATTGGAAAAACAACAGCAGAAGAGCCCCACAAACAATAGGAAACAAGAAATCATCAAAACAAGGGAGGAAATCAACCAGATAGAAATAAAAAAAACCATACACAAAATCAATGAATCAAAAAGCTGTTTTTTTTTGTTTGTTTGTTTTTGTTTTTGTTTTTTTTGTTTTTTTTTGTTTTTTTAAATTATTTATTGTTTAACTTCAGTAATTACATTGTATTATGTAACACAATTACATAGATACTTGGGTTCTCCCCACCCCTCCCCAAACCCTCCCACCATGGTGGATTCCTCCACCTTGTTGCATAACCACAGAAAAAGCTGGTTTTTTGAGAAGA